>NW_027262987.1:45216-132954 GCF_902827115.2 Pseudochaenichthys georgianus
GAGGAGAGGTGAAGAAACTCTTTCTGCTGCCTCTTCAGCTTGATAGGGTATTACAGAACGGACTTCTCAGGCAGAACAAAACAGAATTGTAATGAAGAGATAGTTGGAGAGACACAGCAAATCCATTGATGTTTTGACGGATGGAGGATGGGAGTGTATAGCAGGACTGTCTGCAGTGGTCTAAACAAACTAATTGATTCATTGATTTAATCGACAGATCTGTTAAGATGAAATTCTCTGCACAACATTTTGCAAATTAACCACTTTAAATCTTGTGTTTACTAGAAATATGCTCATGAGTTTATAGAAATAAACTAGGGCTGTCAAGTTCACGTGTTAATAACGCGTTGACACAAATAAAAATTAACGCCACTAATTATTTTAACGCGATTAACGCATGTGTATTTTTTTCCTCGGCCGCCCCGTAGTTTCAGAGCGCATCGAGTTTAAAATACCATCTACAAGCTGATGCTGACAGCCCCGCTCCTGCCGTCCGCTTGTGGCAGATCACACTTCCACGCTCACCGGCAGGCACCGACTGGCCATCTGGAGGACCGGGAGGATGTGTGTGTGTGTGGCCCGAGCGAGCGAGAGAGAGACCTTACGTGCATTGTTGTTGTTAGCATCTGGTGCTAGCTAGCAGCGCTAACGGATATAGGAGCTGTTTAAATGAAAACAGAGGAGCGCTCTATCCACACAACTGCGCCGAGCACTTGACTTGATGCAGGAAGCAGACAGCGGGACATTGTACGAGAAGTCAGCACACTCAGCAGCACGGATAGTGCACAACATGATTGCAGCGTCCAGGCAGCTCCCGTTCGAGCATATTGAGTTGCACATAGCTCCAACGAACACACACACACACACACACACACACACGCACGCACGCACGCACACACACACACACACACACACACACACACCATTTGTATTGTATTATTGTATGAGAGAGGTTCCAGGTTGAATGAGGCGAATATTTGTAATGTTCAAATGATAATAAACATTAGCATAAAGCATATTTGTCCACTCATATGTTGATAAGAGTATTAAAAACTTGAAAAATATTCCTCTAAGGTACATTTAGAACAGATACAAAATGTGCGATTAATTTGCGATTAATCGCGATTAACTATTTTAATCGACTGACAGCCCTAAAATAAACATGTTAAAATTTATAACGAATTACCTATGTGCTAAAGCAATCTTAGGCGACTAAATACATTTTACGTTATTGTATTTTTACTAAGTGGGTGGGTCAGAATTCAGCTTAGAGATGTCCCGCCCCTTAGCACGGACATTGTGTTGGAGCGCTAGCCAATGAGCGCAAGTGATACATAGCGATACATAGCGATACATAGCGATACATAGCGATACATAGCCATACATAGTGATACATAACGATACATAGCGATACATAGCGATACATAGCGATACATAGCGATACATAGCGATACATAGCGATACATAGCGATACATAGCCATACATAGTGATACATAACGATACATAGCGATACATAGCGATACATAACGATACATAGCGATACATAGCGATACATAGCGATACATAGCGATACATAGCGATACATAGCCATACATAGCGATACATAGCGATACATAGCCATACATAGCGATACATAGCGATACATAGCGATAGCAATACATAGCCATACATAGCCATACATAGCCATACATAGCCATACATAGCGATACATAGCGATACATAGCGATACATAGCGATACATAGCGATACATAGCGATACATAGCGATACATAGCGATACATAGCGATACATAGCCATACATAGCGATACATAGCGATACATAGCGATACATAGCGATACATAGCGATAGCAATACATAGCCATACATAGCCATACATAGCCATACATAGCGATACATAGCGATACATAGCGATACATAGCGATACATAGCGATACATAGCCATACATAGCCATACATAGCGATACATAGCGATACATAGCCATACATAGCGATACATAGCCATACATAGCGATACATAGCGATACATAGCGATACATAGTGATACATAGGGATACATAGCGATACATAGCCATACATAGCGATACATAGCGATACATAGCCATACATAGCGATACATAGCGATACATAGCGATACATAGCGATGACACTATTTTCAGGAAGTAAACTAAGGAGTCCAATGGAGGAGTTTCAGGCAGGGGGGAACACAGGGGTTTGAGCCTTTGCAGACCATTTACATGCCGGGGAACACAATAGAGCCTCTTTTAAATGTATATGTAGTGACGAAAAAGGTACACTATTTCCCTTTAAATTGTAGAGTAGATGTATGAAGTGGCATTGAAGTGGCATGGAAGGATAATACTGATAACAAGTGGGTAAATATGGCTCTAAAGCTGAATGCTGAATGCTCAAGTTGACAGAATTTCACACTCTACAAAAGTATGCTGAGCACTTGGAAAAGCACTCCCTCATTATATCACAAATGCAAAAGACAAAGAGGACCAGTGGGCTTTTAAAAGAGGCTTCTGGGAAAAGGACACTTGAGGATATGGAGCTCTCATCACAACTCAAACCTTCATCGACACGTCTGTAATGCAGAGAATATCCTCTCTCTTTCTTTTTGACAGCGCACAGGTGTGTCTCGTTTCCTCTGTTGCACCCAACAGCAATTTAATCTGCCTCCACAAACAGGTAAACAGATTAAAATAAACAACAACAGATGTGACTCCTGGAAAACTTTTATAGTACAACCTACTTATACAACCTGCTTTTCAAATGATATTATCCAGTTGGTGCACATGTTACCTTGGATTAATAAACAGATATTAAAGTGCACTCTTTTGCTATGAGAAAACTGCTGTAATGGAGAATACTTGTTGATTGAAATAATGAAAGGATATCATTTTTTCACAAAAGGAACCAAAATAAAAAGAGAATGACAGCTACATTTGAACTGCAGTGTTTTGCAGTTTTACTGTATTTCAAAACCTTATGGCAGTGTCATCACAGTCTATTGCGACTTGTTTTCGTGCAGATATCGTACATATGAGAAGATTAGGGCAATGTGTGATTTTTTTCTTGAGATCTGACCAACATTTTTTTTTTTTTTCTGAGATTAAAATCTGAATTTTGAAATGTTACCGTTTTTCAGAATTTTGACTTTTTGGACATCAGATTTTATTTCAGAATTTGTAATTCTTTAAAGGTCCCACGTCATGGCTATTTCTACTGATCCTAATTCCATTGTTGAGGTCTACTAGAATAGATTTACATTGTGCAATTTTCCAAACTCACGTTGGTTTCTCACAGCATCTCTGTATAGTCTGTGTATTCACTCTCTGTCCACACGGCTTGTTGGAGCTCCTGCCCCCCCCCGTGAGCCCACTGTGCTCTGATTGGTCAGGTCCCACTCTGTTCTGATGAGTCTACCATAGGGCTGAATGATTAATCGATTTTAAATCGAAATCGCGATTTTAAATGATGCGATTATCAAATCGCAAAGCCTGCGATTTTTTTTCCATTTTTTTGTTCTTCTCGTGTGTCAGTCGTCCACACCAATCATAAGTGCTGTGCTCCACATGTACCAGCCATTGTTAACCAATCAGAAGTGGCCCATGATAGAAGGTGATGGACAGATTGATCCAATCACCTACCAAGTGCTTTTGAAAGTGCCTGCCCTTTCCAAATGGCTTCCAATGGAGCTTTCCTAGATAGTTTCTGGGTCAGGTTAGTAATGCTCCATCACATGTTTCTATCACAGGGTGAGTCTTAAACTGAAGCTTGACTTTAAAGCAACCCAACGGAAGTTTCATGTACGTTTAGTTCTTTCACTCGTAGCTCTGGCTGCGGGGGTGCTAGAGACGGGAGCACGTTGATGCGACCTTCCTAGCCGGAGATATGGCCGCATTTTACAATAAACTTCCATTGGGTCGCTTAAAAACAAATATCGCAAATCGAATCTGTGAGGAAGCGCACACACGCCCTCACTAACATGTTGGTCTTAACTATTTGTTTGTTAAGAAAGGTAGTACATGTTTTTTTCTGAGTTGCCTTTATTCGTTTTTGTTCCTTGCTGGTGAATGCAGCACCAGGCATGCAGTTTGTGTTTCTGTGGAATAATGTGGAAGGCTAAGAATAAAACGCCTGTTTATTTTTGCAAGAAAACCCTCTTTCCACGTATCGTTCTTTCACCTGCACCTCACATCGCAACAGAATCCCAATCGCAATGTTTGTTCAGAAAAATCGCAATTACATTTTTTCCCAAAATCGTGCAGCCCTAGTCCAGTCACCACCGTTACAGCGGAACATCAGTGAGTATGTGTTACAATGGTGTTTGTTAGCAACCAGGAAATGACACCAGTAATGACAAACAGATGAGAGTGCTGCGTGGGGTCTGGGTGCCGTGTTGGCGGGACTCGAGGAGGAGGAGCTGACAGTGTGAGCTGGATTACTGGTGTTGCTTCCTGGTTGCTCCGCGGAGTTCAGGCTGAGCGAGTGTGTGCGGATTGGTCCATTTGGACTTAGCGACGTCGACCTGCCCCGGAAGAAAAAATGGAAAAATCCAAATCTCCAACGAGGCGTTCTGGGGCAGCAGACAGGTATTTTCTGTGTTAGAGTTTTACTCGCTACAGGGTGCACTTTGAGGGTTTGTGACTGCAGACCGTTCACATGCAGAAAAAGCTACATAACACAAGGGGACGGGTGATAACCAGAAAAGCACGACATGGGACCTTTGAAAGACTTTTTTTCTGAATTCTAACTTTTTTAAAGAAATATTCTTTTTTTTCAGAATTTGGACTTTTTTCAGAATTTGGATTTTTTTACTTTTCTTGAGAATTCTGACATTTTACTTAATTTTGACTTTTTTTTCCTAATTCTGACTTTTTTCTTAATTTCGACTTTTCTTCAGAATTCTGACTTTTTTCCTAATTCTGACTTTTTTTCCTAATTTTGACTTTTTTCAGAATTTTGACTTTTCTTCAGAATTCTGACATTTTAATTAATTTTGATTTTTTTTTCCTAATTCTGATTTTTTTTCATAATTTTGACTTTTTTTTATAATTCTGATTTTTTTTCATAATTCTGACTTTTTTTCATAATTTTGATTTGTTTTCAGAATTTTGACTTTTTACTCTTTTCTGACTGAGACTAAGTCGAGGATGAAACACGATGTGATGATATGTGTATATGTGTGAGGATGGGCTGAAAGTAAGGCTCCTTAATTCAACCAAAATGATAATCATGATGATTTTGATGAATATGGGCTGACCCAACACATCGCAATATCCATTAATTACATGCAAAATATTTAGTTTTGAACCTTCTGATTAAATTACAAGAGCACATCCCCACTTTCATGTTGAGCTGCATGCACATTCCCACTCAAATATTTTCATCAAAATATGACATTTTACCGGTTTTCTCTCTCTTGTATATTTCTGCAGCCGCAACATTAGGGATTTCTAAGCGGAGCATGCATTCGAAATTTGAAAACCACAGTTAAAAAGTGTTAATTTAAATCGTGAGAAGCCCAAATGATGTTGGCGATTAATATTTGATGAGCTGTCCTTTAGACTAAAACCACCAGACTCAGACAGTTTCATCCCACAGGCCACGAGACTGTTACACACCTGCACTTTTAAAAGAACATCCATAACTTGCATCTGTTTGCAACTCATATCAATATTCCAATTACTTGTACATAGACACTATTTCTATTCTATTGTATTGTGTTTACTTGCGTTATCTTATCTGTTGTATTGTGTTGCACTGTTGGAGGAGCCTGGGACCTCAGACTGTCATCATCATCGAGAGCTGCAAAAGATTCAAGGCTTTTATTGCCGTGTGTACAGTTTCAAATGTTTTACTTACAAATAAATGTTATTTGCTGTTATTGTCAAAATACTTAAAATAATGTTTTGGGTTGTTAATTTATAGTTAAAGGTGGGGTAGGTAAGTTTGAGAAACCGGCTCGAGATCGCTCGAATTTGAAAATACACAACCGGAGAAAATCTGCCCGTTCCTCACAGAGCCCCTCCTCCAACACACACGCACGCGCACACGACCAATGAGGGCACGAGATCAGTTTGTGCCCCGATGGAAGGCTGACAGGCAGCTAGCTAGTTGTACTTTTTACAGCTCCACGGCTTCTACAGATGACATTTTTTTTATGGATTTTTTGTCAAAGCACTTCAGATATTCATTGCTATCGGGATGTTAAGAGCATTCCATGGAATATAACAAAAAGTGTATCTCGAGCCGGTTTCTGAAACTTACCTACCCCACCTTTAATATCTGTAATTCTACCGGATTTTGCAAGTTATTTAAAAAAACCTGATAATTACTATATATTGTTTGCAGTGTAGCTGAAAGGGGGTTGGGGGCTGGTTTGTGGAGAATAAGCTGTTCCAGTAGTGTTGCAACAGGTGTGTGATTCACCGCCGCCCACAGCTCTATCGCATCACCTCTGGCCTCTGGTCACCTTCAGACTGAATGTAGAACAACACCGTGACTGGGATGCAACTCCTTCCTCTTCCTCCTCCTCTTCAACCACTCTGACTCACACGGCATCACATTATTCAGCCCACGATAAAGAGCAATGTTTCTGTTCTCAGGAACAAACGGCAATTGTGCGAAATATTCCTGATTGAAGGGACTGTAACTGTATTGCTCGCCTAAAAAAAGGAACACCCATGTTGAATGATTTTAGCTGTTATCAGTGGTTATCAGTACCATGCCCATATGGGAAACAGCTGCACCGACTATGTTGTAGAAGTGAAAGGGAAACTTAAAAACAATGAGTTTGTACTGAATGAAAACGTCCCTCTTTAAACATAGACTTAACAACTTGTTTAGGGTCAGCCAAAAAAAAACCTGCAAATGTAGGCAACAAACTAGAATCATAGGTTAAGGAATCCAAACGAGAATTTGTTTAGGTTTAGGGAACTAAACTAATATCTTAATATTTAGGGAACAAAACTAGAATCTTTGCGTTGAGACAACAAAACTAGAATCTTGACATTTAGGGAACAAAACCAGAACATTTTACGTTTAGGAAACTAATGTTGAATCTTTACGTTTAGGGAACTAATGTTGAATCTTTACGTTTAGGGAACTAATGTTGAATCTTTACGTTTAGGGAACTAATGTTGAATCTTTACGTTTAGGGAACTAATATTGAATCTTAACGTTTAGGGAACTAATATTGAATCTTAACGTTTAGGGAACTAATATTGAATCTTAACGTTTAGGAAACTAATGTTGAATCTTTACGTTTAGGGAACTAATGTTGAATCTTTACGTTTAGGGAACTAATGTTGAATCTTTACGTTTAGGGAACTAATGTTGAATCTTTACGTTTAGGGAACTAATATTGAATCTTTACGTTTAGGGAACTAATATTGAACCTTAACGTTTAGGGAACTAATATTGAATCTTAACGTTTAGGGAACTAATATTGAATCTTTACGTTTAGGAAACTAATATTGAATCTTTACGTTTAGGAAACTAATATTGAACCTTAACGTTTAGGAAACTAATATTGAGTCTTAACGTTTAGGAAACTAATATTGAATCTTAACGTTTAGGGAACTAATATTGAATCTTAACGTTTAGGGAACTAATATTGAATCTTAACGTTTAGGGAACTAATATTGAATCTTAACGTTTAGGAAACTAATGTTGAATCTTTACGTTTAGGAAACTAATATTGAACCTTAACGTTTAGGAAACTAATATTGAATCTTAACGTTTAGGGAACTAATATTGAGTCTTAACGTTTAGGAAACTAATGTTGAATCTTAACGTTTAGGGAACTAATATTGAATCTTAACGTTTAGGGAACTAATATTGAATCTTAACGTTTAGGGAACTAATATTGAATCTTTACGTTTAGGAAACTAATATTGAATCTTTACGTTTAGGAAACTAATATTGAACCTTAACGTTTAGGAAACTAATATTGAGTCTTAACGTTAGGAAACTAATATTGAATCTTAACGTTTAGGGAACTAATATTGAATCTTAACGTTTAGGAAACTAATATTGAATCTTTACGTTTAGGGAACTAATATTGAACCTTAACGTTTAGGGAACTAATATTGAATCTTAACGTTTAGGGAACTAATATTGAATCTTTACGTTTAGGAAACTAATATTGAATCTTAACGTTTAGGGAACTAATATTGAATCTTAACGTTTAGGGAACTAATGTTGAATCTTAACGTTTAGGAAACTAATGTTGAATCTTTACGTTTAGGAAACTAATATTGAACCTTAACGTTTAGGAAACTAATATTGAATCTTAACGTTTAGGAAACTAATGTTGAATCTTTACGTTTAGGAAACTAATATTGAACCTTAACGTTTAGGAAACTAATATTGAATCTTAACGTTTAGGAAACTAATGTTGAATCTTTACGTTTAGGAAACTAATATTGAACCTTAACGTTTAGGAAACTAATATTGAATCTTAACGTTTAGGGAACTAATATTGAATCTTTACGTTTAGGGAACTAATATTGAATCTTAACGTTTAGGAAACTAATGTTGAATCTTTACGTTTAGCAAACTAATATTGAATCTTAACGTTTAGGGAACTAATATTGAATCTTAACGTTTAGGAAACTAATATTGAACCTTAACGTTTAGGAAACTAATATTGAATCTTAATGTTTAGGGAACTAATATTGAATCTTAACGTTTAGGGAACTAATATTGAATCTTAACGTTTAGGAAACTAATGTTGAATCTTTACGTTTAGGAAACTAATATTGAACCTTAACGTTTAGGAAACTAATATTGAATCTTAACGTTTAGGAAACTAATGTTGAATCTTTACGTTTAGGAAACTAATATTGAACCTTAACGTTTAGGAAACTAATATTGAATCTTAACGTTTAGGGAACTAATATTGAATCTTTACGTTTAGGGAACTAATATTGAATCTTAACGTTTAGGAAACTAATGTTGAATCTTTACGTTTAGCAAACTAATATTGAATCTTAACGTTTAGGGAACTAATATTGAATCTTAACGTTTAGGAAACTAATATTGAACCTTAACGTTTAGGAAACTAATATTGAATCTTAATGTTTAGGGAACTAATATTGAATCTTAACGTTTAGGGAACTAATATTGAATCTTAACGTTTAGGAAACTAATGTTGAATCTTTACGTTTAGGAAACTAATATTGAACCTTAACGTTTAGGAAACTAATATTGAATCTTAACGTTTAGGGAACTAATATTGAATCTTAACGTTTAGGGAACTAATATTGAATCTTAACGTTTAGGGAACTAATATTGAATCTTAACGTTTAGGAAACTAATGTTGAATCTTTACGTTTAGGAAACTAATATTGAACCTTAACGTTTAGGAAACTAATATTGAATCTTAACGTTTAGGGAACTAATATTGAATCTTAACGTTTAGGGAACTAATATTGAATCTTAACGTTTAGGGAACTAATATTGCATCTTAACGTTTAGGGAACTAATATTGAACCTTAACGTTTAGGGAACTAATATTGAATCTTAACGTTCAGGGAACTAATATTGAATCTTTACGTTTAGGGAACTAATATTGAATCTTAATGTTTAGGGAACTAATATTGAATCTTTACGTTTAGGGAACTAACCTAGAATATTGATTCTAAGGGAACTAAACTTGAATGTTTAGGGAACTAATCTGATCTTTATGAATGGGCAACTAAAGTATAATTTATTCAGGGTAATACAACAATATTAGAAATTCCTTTATGTTTAGCGAAAAACTTATTTCATGAAGATGTAAGGTAGTGGTTTGAGTCTCATGCATCAGCCCCAAACGCCACTCTTTGTGTAGTTTATCGCTTTTAGACTACATCACCTGATAACTCGTATTTAATCGCGAGTCACACTTGTATCTTATGACGGAAACAAGGTTATGAACAGAGTATGAGTATCAGTCATTTCACTGGAGCCTTTAAGAGAATGGCTGTCGCTGATTGCTTTCAGAGAGCTCATCATTGCAGGAGGGGCCCAGCTGCTCAGTCTGGATCGGCTCACTATGAGCAGTCGGATAGCACTCGTCCTGAGAGGAAGACAGATCTGAGTCCCATCTGCTGCCTCATGCTAGGATGGCACCCTGAGACTCACTCTGACTCTGACTCAGTGGCGGATTTAGGATTGTAGGAGATCCGGGCTTAGCCCAGGAGTTGTTGGGGGGGGGGGGTGCAGGGGTAAAGTGCTATTTTTTACAAGTGGGGGGCCATCGGACCATCCTTTAGGGGGGTCGTCGCCTCCTCTCGGGGGGTCCGGGGGCATGCTCCCCTGTTGAAGTTAAAAGCATCAATCTGGTGCACTTTTAGAGCAACATGAACCCTACCTTAATAACACCTTAAAGCGGACAAAAGGCACTGGAGAACACTTATTCATTAACTACCTTTAATGAAGCAAACTAATGCCTTAACTCACTCAAAAACAGTCGTTTACTTATTTCGGTAAAGAGTTTTAAAGGATGCGGATAGTCTCACCTTGATTCTGGCGCATTGCTTATTGTTTTATAGATCTATTCTCATCCACCATCTTTGTTTGTGACGTAAAGAGTGTAAGAGTCACGTTTCTGAATCGGACACTCTGAGTGGATGCAGTCACAGCCAATCGGATTGAGAGGGTTGCCTGTCAGTTCCGTTGCTATGGTTCTGTTGCTATGGTTCCGTTGCTATGGTTCCGTTGTTATGTGTACTGAAACGAGAGCTGGTATAATTCCACGCGCGAAAACAAAATAAAAAGTGGAATACGTTATTTTAGTGTCTTAAAAGTAGACTGAGGTATGAAGGGTTAACGTTACATCTTAGGATAACTTTTAGTCATGTTCTGTATACATACTAACATATAAGGGTGTACATGTTTACTAGCTATAACGTTACATCACTCTTTTTCACTTCTCAGTCAGCCAGAGTGCAGATATCACCATTAGATTCACAAACCTGAAACATCATCCATTTCTTCACCGCTGGTGATGACATTGTTGTCAGCTGCTGAAACTGCTGCTGCTACTGCAGCTTGTGGCGCCTGCTTCGATGAAACTAACTTTCTAATATCCATAACTTTATAGGCTATTAGCTTAAAACTCGTCAGGCACTAGGAAGGATCACTTCTTCTTCAGGGCAGGGAAGGCTACGCAGTACGCAGGCTACTGTCCCGCAGCGGCTGCCTCTCTGGTGGACTCCGGTACTGCACATTATTCCCGAGACATTTTCAACATTTTCTTTTAATTTTTTTAAGTGAAACATCCGGGGCTTGAGCCCAAGTAGCCACCCCCTAGCGCCGCCACTGCTCTGGCTGGCGGTTGAGGAAGTTCAGCTCATTGTTAAGAAGCTTTCAAAGCTAAATCATGGAGTATTGTTAACGGAATTGTGTGGACTCAGGTCAATGGGACTCCAGTCAGCTCGACTCGCTGATTTGATGACTTGCAACGACTCCAAAAATGTTATAAAATCTTCTGACCAACTTAAGAGAGCAACATCTTTCAGAAAACAACTGTAAAATGGTCACTAAAACAAAGCTCCATATCCCTACAGGGACTATATTAAAAAGAAAACGCACACAGTAACAATGTTCATAGTGTGATGACTTGTCTCTGTCCATTTAATGCTTTTAGTTCATATGTAAAATATTGAACATGCTAAACATTGGCAAAGACAACATAACAAGTGTCTGTGTAACATCGGCGGGAAATGGCATTCAGTCAATCTCTACTTTGCCTTGATTGGATGATTCATTAATTCATCAGCTTAAGATATCTGTTTGATTACGCTGTAGTCTTGCTGTCAGTATTTCAGTGTTTTTAAAGTGATATTTCTTGAGACTAGATATTGTCATAAGTGTCTTCTCCTGGTTTAATGTCTTTTTCTGAATCAACCTTGTTGTTATTTTATATTTTCCTCTAGCCACTTAGTCATTATATCCACAATACTGATGACTGTTTATACATTTTGTCGTGTGAATTTTGTAAAAGCACCCAGTAGTCAATCCTCTAATATCCTCGGAATAATTACATTTATTTCAGACATATCGTGATATTGAATTTGATCCTAGTATTACGTTTATTTCTCTTCATAGAGACCAGATATCGCCGGTAGGACTAGAGTTATTTGGGGCGACTTACCTACGAAAAAATGACTTGGACCAAATGACTTGAGTCACAGGTCTGGTTAGTAGTATCTCAGTACATATGTAAGAGATTCATAAGTGGGTTCGAAGCTCTAAAAGCCACCATGAAAAATGAACCCTCGACAAAATATGGTCTCGTGAAAACCTTTGGGGGATCTCACCTGCAAGGTTTAAATGTTTCAGATAGAGCCGGGACTCGATTAAAAAAATGAATCTAATTAATTAGAGGCTTTGTAATTAATTAATCGAAATTAATCGCATTTTTAATCAAATATACATATTTGACCTGAGAACAGTGAGAAGCCATTTTCACATGGATGTGACTCCAAGTGGTCGACAGTCGAGTGCAATCCAGTGAGCAGGGAGCTGGTTATTCTCTCAGACGTGGACTTACTTACCCTGGCCCTGAAACCAGTCGTCTGGTTGAGTGTGGGTTGGGTCAGGGTGTGGTTCCTTGCACTCGGAGTTGGGCTAACGTCCACGCTAGCTGCTACATGCTAGCTGCTACATGCTAGCTGCTACATGCTTTGCATTTAGGTGATACTTTAGGCTTGATGTGCTGCGGTGATATGCACATTCTTTTTTGCATAATTTGCACACAACCGTGCTCTTATCGACGCTTCCATCCGTCCGTTTTTTAAAACAAAATGTCCCATCCACGGGGCCGACCAAAGCGGTCTCCTCAGCTTGTTCGTTCATGTTTGACTATTGTTCACCGTGGTTTGTTGTTGTTTGAAGTCCCATGCTGAAGTCATGAACGTCAGTTGGTGCTCCAGTATAATCGGTACGCCTGAAACTCATCCAGTGAGAAACGTTCCGCTGTGCAAAAATAAGTGCGATTAAAGTGCGTTAATTTTTTTAACGCGTTAATTTTTGTGTAATTAATTAATCTTAATTAACGCGTTAAAGTCCCGGCCCTAGTTTCAGAGCCACACCTTTAATTGGTTTTACTGTAGATCCAGAACAATTCGACATGTTATCTAAACCAGACACCTGTTAGTGTTCTTCCAGGCTGAAGATCAGCAGGTTGCAGGATAAATGTTACCTCAGCTAACACGCTGCTCATGCAATCGTCACCCGTTAGACGCCACCTGCTCCGACATCATGTCCCGCTGATATAACATGAACACCAGGCAGTCTTCTGATGCAGCACATTCTGTGAGGCCTGCTGTGTGACTGAACAACTCACCCCTCAAATGACCCTCCAATCACAATGATTACATCAGTGACATTTCTGGGCAAATCTTAGCAAGCACCATCTCTGGAGACTCGTGATGTCCGTTTATTTATCAGTCTGCTTGGCTTTGTTTTTGAAGCAGATGCTACTGATGTGATCTTCTGGGCAGCAATTGGATGGTCAAAGAGAGTTAACACAATACATTGGTGGAGGAATGAGTCCTTAAATTGTGAATTGAGTCAGTATTTTACCACTTCCTGTCCCCTCGTCTGGAAGTCAATGGTTTTCTGAATATGTTTTTGGTTGTTAGCTTGAAATAAGGTCTGTGGTTAACACAAGTTGAAGAGATTTAAATGTTTTGTTCTACGACACAAAATACATCAGTAAATACCCTACTGTTGAATTTAAAAACAGAGGTTGCTAACTAGTGTCTAAATGAGACGACTGAACGTCATCACGCCCAACATTAGCCGCCTTTAGCTTAGCGGTGGTGACGTGAAGTCATGTGACCGTGCTGTAGTTCCTTTATAGCCCAACATTAGCCACCTTTAGCTTAGCGGTGGAGACGTGAAGTCATGTGACCGTGCTGTAGTTCCTTTATAGCCCAACATTAGCCACCTTTAGCTTAGCGGTGGTGACGTGAAGTCATGTGACCGTGCTGTAGTTCCTTTATAGCCCAACATTAGCCACCTTTAGCTTAGCGGTGGAGACGTGAAGTCATGTGACCGTGCTGTAGTTCCTTTATAGCCCAACATTAGCCACCTTTAGCTTAGCGGTGGTGACGTGAAGTCATGTGACCGTGCTGTAGTTCCTTTATAGCCCAACATTAGCCACCTTTAGCTTAGTGTTGGTGACGTGAAGTCATGTGACCGTGCTGTAGTTCCTTTATAGCCTAATGTTGGCTTTTTACTTCAAAAATCATTATCCTGGAGATTATCCTGCTGAACAAAACATATAATTAACTTATATTTGCCACAGTAATATTCGCAAGTCAACTGTAGCCCTCGTGTTTGCAAAGATACGTAATCTCTGCACCACTCTTTACAGCACAGTGAAAAACAGATCATATGATAAGACTCAATAATGCAGCAGCAAATCCACACCGGAGTGCTCATGAGTGGAGCGTGTTACTGTAGGGAGGAGTGGGAGGTGAGCTCTGCTTTTAATAGACTTTCTCCCTCTGCCGCTCATTCTGCTGCCTGCCTCACCGTCACAAAAGCTGCCAAATATATCCAGCGGTGGTAAAAGAAGAGCTGTTGTGTGAACACAGGCGAGCTATTTATAGCCTCGCCGTTAAGCGAGAATATGAGTGCGGATTTGGTCAGCAGCACCGTATGTTTCTCCTGTGAACAACATATTCTGTCTGCTAGTCATCAGTGAATAAGTGTTATACGTCTTCCCTGGCTGATTGCTAATTACCGTGGTGTTAGTCAATGTTGTGATTTGCTTTTGAAATGTCATTAATAAGGGCGAATCTGCTTCATTAGCTATCAGTAATTATTGCATGTTTCAAATGTCCAGATCTACTGGATACTGTCTATCATGGAGTTTATTAGAAGTACTCTCTTTATGCTTTTCTTGGATGTTTTCCATTTCCCCATCTTCAGATCTAATCATTGGCATAACATGTACTTATTTATTTGTATATCTATCTTCCTATCTACGGACTATATCACACAAAATACGTAAGATAAGTTAATGGCTCTGTCTGATTGTAATCACCATTCATATGTTAGGGCAGTATGAAAGTGGTCCTCCATTTTTGTACTTTTATCTCAATCTCAATCTCAATCTTTATTTATTTATATAGCACATTTAAAACAACCTTCGGCTGACCAAAGTGCTGTACAGGGCAGGCAGTAACTACAATAGTGAATAGCCCAATGGGAGTACGATAATACAAACAATAATTAAAAACATAATAAAAAGCACAATAACTAGAAACATATAAAAAAATAAAAAAATAAAAAAACACATAGGCCTACAAATATAAAAATGTAATGCTCAACTAGTATTAAAAGCCATTGCAAAGAGGTGAGTTTTTAGCTGGGAAGTAAAAAGTTCAATAGACTCAACAGTCCGGAGGCCTGTTTTATGTCCGACTTGTGATTCAAATGGGTAAAACTTTAACACAATGCATTGAGAATTTCTGACACAAAGCAAGAAAAGGCCAAACTGCATTTTTTCTCAACTAACAGAGACCTCCCTGTTCTTATGATCAGAACATGTATACAAATAATAAGTAAAAGCTATGTTAGCTTGCTGTTGCTGCACTTGTTTCTGCTTATTGTTGTTATGAAAAATAAGCTAAGCTAATATGCTAACATCAGCTGCCACTTGTTGCCATGTGAGTGGGCTTCATTCTCATCGTACATTCAACGGGGTTACAACTAGTTATGGACTTCAATATAGGAGAATATGGATTAAGTGATAAGTAATGATTAACACAAACGCATGTCAGTATTCATTTTGGATGGTCTGCTATAGCAGATGTTGATGTTGTTATTGTAATGACGTTATTTACAGGCCACCCCCATGTCTGAAAGTGTCAGTTTGAAATCCTTCACGGAAAAGTCCTTTGGTATGAGAAGTGTGTAGTGAATGGGATATCTACCTACTATCTCATATTGAGTTAAATTAAGACTAAGTCTGTCCTAAACTGGGTAAAAGGACGTTGAAGTATTCTGCTTTTAATTTGTTTCAAAAGAACCTGAATCTCCGGGAGCAGGTGTCTTGAAAAGCATTTGAAATTAGTTTAAATTAGTTATATAAAAGCACATCTGGCTGTAGATGTTTCCAACGTTTCAAATATCTTTTGCTTTCTTATCACCCTGTAATTTGTCTTCATTTTAAAGAGGCCCTATTAAGCAGCCCGTCAGGTTTCAGGAGAGGTTCATAAAGTCAGTGTTCCATCATGTTTCTCTCTCCTCTCTCCCACAGATCAGCGACTGCTTCCATCAACTCTCTGCAAACACCGTCTCCTCCGGATACGTCTCATCGAAAAACACAAAACGGAACATTTCCAGACACATGCCACAGGTATTACTCTTCACATGGTAAGAGATTGTTTCCACAAATCAGCCATCTGTTCGTCAGTTTGCAGTGTGTGTGTGTGTGTGTGTGTGTGTGTGTGTGTGTGTGTGTGTGTGTTTTGATGTATCTTGAAAGTCTGTATTCTCTGACTGTATGTGGTATTGGGGCAGTCCTTGTTGCAGTTGTACAATCTACACTACAAACGACTAAAGTACAACAACTGCTAGGAAATATATATATTAATAAAAGGTAACATTATTTTCATGCAGGGGACAAGAATCGAACGATTAAACGCTTGAAAAAAACAACTTAAAACAGCCTCTTTCCTCCCAGAACGCTCTCATCAGATCTCATCATTCTTTTCCCCTTTTAAAAAACGTCTTATTATTGAAAATCGATTCTTACTAAACCTTTTGTGCAGAAATACTCCTGTAACAGAATGAAGGTTTTTAGCCATGGGACGTCTGAACACAAGCTGAGCTAACGTTAGCGCCAAACTGCATAATTTATTTTTTATTTTAATGTAAAGCTGCTTTCGTCACCGTCTGTTTTGAGGATGTGAATTCCTCTGTGGATAATTCATCATCTAGGACAGGGGGGTCAAACTCAAACACACAGTGGGCCAAAATAAAAAAATGGGTACCAGTGGAGGGCCGGACTGGTTCAATGTTTATTGCAAGACTTATTGAAATGAACTTATTGCACATATTAAACCTGGAACTAACGAAGCTTAAATTATTGCCTATAAAAACAACATTAAATAATCAGCTGCATTCATTTCTTATGGCTCTATCTGCAGCTTCATTTCTTATGAGTACATTTTCCCACAGGCCAACAACAGCTTCAACAAAACCATTCCCCTCAAAGAGAAACCAAACATGCCCTGCTGTCGTGAGAGAAAGTGCAAGAGGAAGCATCCATTGAACTCAGTGTGCTGCTCTGTGATGCTAATTCAGATACTTGGCATCTCATCTCGGGGGCAAGGTCATCAATGTTTGGGCTCCGGCTCTGAGCGGAGGAGACCCTCAGGATGGAGTGAAGGTGCAATATACCGGCGGGCCAGATCTAATAGCAATTAGAAATTATCCTGCGGGCCGAAATTAAATCCCCCACGGGCCTGATTTGGCCCCCGGGCCTCGAGTGTGACACATGTGATCTAGGATAACCTCCTTTATGTCCAGATCTTAACTTACCAGAAAAACAACCTGACTAAATAATAGTGGCTACTCTGGGACGCCCGTTTAGATGCAAAGCTTCAGAGTAACACTGATTCTTCACTTAAAGTGGACCGATCATGCTATATAGGGCCGTACCTACACAAAACATGTCTGTGAAGTGTTTTGCTTCAAACACCAAACAGATCCTCCGTTGCAGCCGTGCCTCATTCTGCTCAAACCCCTCTTTTGAAGCCCCGTTAGAAAAACGCAGATTTTGGGTCCTTAGCTTGAAAAAAAAAAAAAAGGAGGCGGAGCTAATGCCTGATCAGAATTCTACCGGAGATAAAGTTAAATTCTGCTGTGATAAAACGCCATCCTGTTCTAAACCACGTCAAGGATTATTCCTGAAACAGTTTGGAGCTCAAATGCTTTTTCTCTTGCGGGTTTATCACAAGGTGAGTTCCTTTTTTCATTTCCTGCTTTTTAAACACGGGCTCTCCAGTACAGGTTAGCTCTGAGTGTTAGCGATGCTAGCTAATGTAAACAAAAACGAGATTACGTCCAAAACACGTCAGGCATTGTTTCTGATGGCAATTTTCTGTGGGTCCGCCGCCGTCACAGCGGATGGAAATCTGTATCCGCTCGTTGTACCCCCGTTTTTAAAAGATTTGGGTACGGAGGAAAAGAGAGAGGGTTTTATTTTCTGCTGAGTTCCCCGACGCACCGGGGACACATATTTATTTATAGAAGACATCACAAAGTGCATTTTGCATGATAGGTCCCCTTTAAAACTGCTTCATTATTGCATTCAATATTCAAATCAGCTGTTTTTGTCTTTTTTGGAAAATGATCTTTCTCTGAGAATACTTTGTCTCCTAGAAAAACCTCCCAAATGCGTGATTCTTATACTATCAGATAAACAAGCTGTTCAATCCGTGGCAACTCGGCGCTCATCTCCCTCAGGGACGTCCGTGTTCAGCCGAGCTCCATTAAAGAGACTCTTGGAAACACTTTATTCACTGTTCATCTCCATTCAAATCAGCGTAACTGTTAGCTGTTTGTTTCGGGGAGGAAGAGGCTTCTCATTCAGCTCCGATTATAAATCTCTCGTTTAATTAAATCGGAACCAGAACAGTGAGCAGCTGACAGCAAAGACTCACTCCCATGACTTGTAGTGTGTGTTAGAGATAGGAAATCTTAGCGATGCTTTCCAGTAAAATAATGGATAATAATAATAATTGGATTCCCCATGCTGTGGCGCCGTGTTTCTGTGTGTGTGCGTGTGTGTGTGTGTGTGTGTGTGTGTCTGCTTTCCAATGCTCCTCAGGCCATAATGCTTTAAAGGCTCAGCTAATTGTATCATCAATCACTACCACTGACGTGCAGTCCTGTCCACACACACACACACACACACACACACACACACACACACACACACACACACACACACACACACCACACACACACACACACACACACACACACACACACACACACACACACACACACACACACACACACACACACACACACACACACACACACACACACACACCACACACACACACACACACACACACACACACACACACACACACACACACACACACACACACACATACCATGTATACATCACTTCAGGGGACATTACATTGAATTGCATGCATTTCCTGGAGACTTATCCTAACCTGAACCAACACATGCCTAACCCTAACCAAGTCTTCACCCTAAAATGAATGATTCCCCTTATGGGGACCTCAAATGTGTCCCCATAAGGGAGGCGAGTCCCTTGCTAGTCCACACACACACCACACACACACACACACACACACACACACACACACACACACACACACACACACACACACACACACACACACACACACACACACACACACACGCACATACTCATCACAAGTAGGGGCTGTACAAATATTGACATTTGAATCACCATTGAAATCGCAATAGTGAAATATTCAAATAAATGCAAAGGATATCCTCTGGATGATGTAGAGTGGAGCTGGAGATTTAATAACATCTTTATTTGCTACAGATCCTCTTAAAACATCGCACTATGATCAATTTAATATATATATTTTAATGAGAATGAGAATTAAGATGCAAAAATTATCAATTTAACCCAATTTCAGGGTTGAAATATTACAGGAAATTAATCACAATTTGTCCTTTTTTTCCAATCCTGCAGCCATCGTCACAAATGCATTGAGACGCATACTGTGATTAAAGTCTTAGTGTAAGAAAGCATATTAAACACAGCTACACCGTCAAAGGACGCTGTACACAAAAGAAAAACCTTATCGACACTGAACAAAAATATAAACGCAACACTTTTGTTTTTGCTCCCATTTTTCATGAGATGAACTCAAAGATCTAAAACATTTTCTATACACACAAAATAACCATTTCTCTGACAAACGGTTTGAAATTGGCTACTTCCCTTTCATGAAAAACAGGCTTATTTTAAAGCACCACAGGTATATATGGGGCGCCAACAAGCCACATGTGGGACAGAGAGGACGTTTGTGTGGGAGGTGTTTAGTTTCATCCAGTTCAAGTCCATCCAACTAAAAATAACACACGATTAGCCTATAAATATCTACACTGAACAAAAATATAAACGCAACACTTTTGTTTCTGCTCCCATTTTTCATGAGATGAACTCAAAGATCTAAAACATTTTCTATAAACACAAAATAACCATTTCTCTCAAATATTGTTCACAAATCTGAACAAATCTGTGATAGTGAGCACTTCTCCTTTGCCGAGATAATCCATCCCACCTCACAGGTGTGGCATATCAAGATGCTGATTAGACAGCATGATTATTGCACAGGTGTGCTTTAGGCTGGCCACAATAAAAGGCCACTCTGAAACGTGCAGTTTTGCTTTATTGGGGGGGTCTGGGGGGGTCCGAAAACCAGTCAGTATCTGGTGTGAGGGGTAGGATTAGGGGTAAGGGTAGGGTTAGGGTTAGGGTAATGTTGTGAATCGAGTGGCCCATGGTGGTGGTGGGGTTATGGTATGGGCAGGCGTATGTTATGGACGACGAATATAGGCCACTCGATTCACAACATTACCCTAACCCTATCCCTCACACCAGATACTGCCTGGTTTTCGGACCCCCCCAGACCCCCCCAATAAAGCAAAACTGCACGTTTCAGAGTGGCCTTTTATTGTGGCCAGCCTAAGGCACACCTGTGCAATAATCATGCTGTCTAATCAGCATCTTGATATGCCACACCTGTGAGGTGGGATGGATTATCTCGGCAAAGGAGAAGTGCTCACCATCACACATCTTTTCAGATTTGTGAACAATATTTGAGAGAAATGGTTATTTTGTGTAAATAGAAAATGTTTTAGATCTTTGAGTTCATCTCATGACAAATGGGAGCAAAAACAAAAGTGTTGCGTTTATATTTTTGTTCAGTGTACTTACATTTATAGGGACTAAAGAACTACTGAATGATCCTAAACTGTCAGAGAAAATTCAACTTGTATTTATACTTAAAGAGGATTTTCAGGACAACCGTCATTTCAAGTGATATTGAGTTAATTAAAACAAAACAAAGAAAAGCAGCACTTAACAAAGAGACAACGCAAAGAAGAGGCAATACCTTAAACAATGTACAAGTTATTAAAACCCTTTCAATTACTGAAAAACTAACAGTTAAATAGATACATGTGAAATTAGCAGGTAAATAAAAAGCCTTAGAGGTGGGGTCGGTAATTCACTTCAGAAACACTTGTTGTTATATTCCATGGAATGCTCTTCACATCCCGATAGCAATGAATATCTGAAATGCTTTGACAAGAAATCCATACAAAAATTTCATCTGTAGAAGCCGTGGAGCTGTAAAAAGTACAATCGATTGGATGGCCTACCTGCCTGTCAGCCTTCCATCGGGGCACAAACTTATCCCGTGCCCTCATTGGTCATGTGCGCGTTCGTGTGTGTTGGGGGAGGGGCTCTGTGAGGAAGTGGCAGATTTTCTCCGGTTGTGTATTTTCAAATTCTAGCGATCTCGAGCCGGTTTCTCAAACTTACCTACCCCACCTTTAAACAATGTACCAGTTATTAAAACCCTTCCAATTACTGAAAAACGAATAGTAATTCACTTCAGAAACACTTGTTGTTATATTCCATGGAATGCTCTTAACATCCCGATAGCAATGAATATCTGAAGTGCTTTGACAAGAAATCCATTAATAAATGTCACTCTGGAAGTCGTGGCGCTGTAAAAAGCTCGACCAATCACCTGAGCCGGCTAAAGTAACTGGACGGCCTACCTGCCTGTCAGCCTTCCATCGGGGCACACACTGATCCCGTGCCCTCATTGGTCATGTGCGCGTTCGTGTGTGTTGGAGGAGGGGCTCTGTGAGGAAGTAGCAGATTTTTTCCGGCTGTGTATTTTCAAATTCTAGCGCACTCAGCCGGTTTCTCCATTCTTACCCACCTTTAACATTTAGCTAAAGATAGTTCATTTGACATTGAAAATACAGCGATGTAAAACAATAAGAAGCTGAAGTTTTTAGTGATTCAATATCACGTGTCCTAATTGTTTTTAGATTTTGAAGTGTGTGTCGGTGTGCTCAGGTCGAGCAGGAGGTCTCTCTGGTGCAGAGGAAGATGTCTGACCTGGAGTCTGTGCTGCAGCAGAAAGACATCGAGTTGAAGGAGTCAGAGACCCAGAGGAGCATCCTGGAGCAGGACCTGGCCACCTACATCTCAGAATGCACTGTGAGCACACACACACACACACACACACACACACACACACACACACACACACACACACACACACACACACACACACACACACACACACACACACACACACACCACACACACACACACACACACACACACACACACACACACACACACACACACACACACACACACACACACACACACACACACACACACACACACACACACACACACACACACACACACACACACACACACACACACACACACACACACACACACACACACACACACACACACACACACATACCATGCATACATCACTTCAGGGGACATTACATTGACTTACATGCATTTCCTGGAGACTTATCCTAACCTTAACCATAACCAACACATGCCTTACCCTTAACCTAAACCTAACCAAGTCTTCACCCTAAAATTAATGATTTCCCTTATGGGGACCTCCAATTTGTCCCCATAAGGGAGGCGAGTCCCCACACGTGACTATGTAAACAGATTTAGGTCCCCACAAGTATAGTAATGCTAGTCCACACACACACACACACACACACACACACACACACACACACACACACACACACACACACACACACACCCACACACACACACACACACACACACACACACACACACACACACACACACACACACACACACACACACACACACACACACACACACACACACACACACACACACACACACACACACACACACACACACACACACACACACAGAGACCCTTACATCCGTTCAGAATAGCCTCAGAAGTGTGTGTTCATACATGGACAGAGGATTTATAGACATCACGATACTTTGCATGGTGATATTTGATTAATTCATGGACTTAAAGTATTCATCTTTTCTTATATTTTGTATATATTGACTGTATTTATGCCTCCTAATGTGGGCATATGTGTCTATGTATGTTGATTAGGTGTGTATGTGTATGTATATCTTTTAACATATATTGTGGGAAACAGTATTTCGATCTCTCTCTGGACACACAAACTGAAAGATTGACAATAAAGTTGACTTTAAAAATAAACATATACATTATAACTATTGCAAATTCAACTTTTCAGTCCACTAGATGATGTTGTTTTTTCTTCTGATGAGGTCAAAAGAGTTTGGTAGGATTTCACTGAGAAAAGAAGTCAAAATATGCAGAACATTTTATTATTAGATAAAACAGTTGTTGAAAAACATAATTTGCGGTTGAAAAAACGTATTACACGACTAACTGGAATACTCCATCCTGATTGGTCCATTGGGAGTCATCTCGTTTGTTTAGTTAGTATGTGGTCGTGTACTAACATCACATTATCCCTTACTTAGCATACCGCAAAATGTTTAAAAGCTGCAATAAAAGTGTATAATTATTTAAATGTTAATAATATTCTTATTTTGGGGCCTTTGAGGATTCAGATCATAATAATTTGAATTAACAACATATTAGAAATGCCGTGGAAACACCACAGCCTCCAAAATACCCATCGAGTTAAGTTAGATTAAAATAGTTTCAAATGTACCATTGCAGAGATGTTGTTTTAAACTGTATTGAGATGATCTAATACCCAACAGAATATCCTCAGACTCAACATGTGTCTGTTTTGTTTCAGAGTCTGAAGCGCAGTTTGGAGCAGGCTCGAATGGAGGTGACACAGGAAGACGATAAAGCTCTGCAGCTGCTGCACGACATCCGGGAGCAGAGCAACAAGCTGCAGGAGATCAAGGAGCAGGTAGGAAACAACGAAGTACTGTCACTATGCTGAAATATATATAATATTTCCTAATTAAGTTGTGGGCTCAAAACCGACTCAAGGGAAATCGCTGATCAATGATTGAACATCACAATAAGAAATCATTCAGGTTTTAGGTAACACTTTATAATAAGCTGCATATTGACCTTTATCTAGTTGCTTATTTGATGCATACACTGTATATTGGTGCAGGAATGAGTCCTTTAGTCCATTAGCCACCTTTAGCTTAGCGGTGGTGACGTGAAGTCATGTGACCGTGCTGTAGTTCCTTTATAGCCCAACATTAGCCACCTTTAGCTTAGCGGTGGTGACGTGAAGTCATGTGACCGTGCTGTAGTTCCTTTATAGCCCAACATTAGCCTCCTTTAGCTTAGCGGTGGTGACGTGAAGTCATGTGACCGTGCTGTAGTTCCTTTATAGCCCAACATTAGCCTCCTTTAGCTTAGCGGTGGTGACGTGAAGTCATGTGACCGTGCTGTAGTTCCTTTATAGCCCAACATTAGCCTCCTTTAGCTTAGCGGTGGTGACGTGAAGTCATGTGACCGTGCTGTAGTTCCTTTATAGCCCAACATTAGCCTCCTTTAGCTTAGCGGTGGTGACGTGAAGTCATGTGACCGTGCTGTAGTTCCTTTATAGCCCAACATTAGCCGCCTTTAGCTTAGCGGTGGTGACGTGAAGTCATGTGACCGAGCTGTAGTTCCTTTATAGCCCAACATTAGCTTTTTACTTCAGAAATCATAAAGTGGTGTTAATATGTGGAGATTATCCCGCTGAACTAAACGTGTAAGAATCATAAATGTTTGTTTGACACATAGATTATTTTCTGCAATAATCCAAAATCAAACAGGAACATATTTGCAGTGGCATGTGAAGCAGAAATAAAGCAGAAGCAGTGTTTCATAATGTCAGCCAGACGGAGCAGGTCAGGTCACTGAGTGTGAGTGTGTGGGTGGTAAGTGTTAATGAGACATGTGCAGCACTCTGGATAAGTAGCATGTTCAGAAATGTCTCACATGCAGCACCCAGTTCATGTCCATTTTGAAATCCTTTCACTTTATAATGCTTGTATTACAGCAGGGTTTATCTCATAGGTTTATCGACAGTGTTGCATTGAAAAGAGACAGCCATCACAACTTCTTATCACAACAGTATTGACATGCAATTACAGAAAGAGACTATTACTAATTTAGGAAAGTAAGAAGAGAGACTTAACACACAATGGAAATCTGTGTCTAAAATAACTAGAAATGTGTGACATTGAATTAGGACTCGTTCTGTTAAACCGATCGTGGCAGTTTAGATAGCAAACCCTCCACTGATCTGCTGTTATCCCCTCACACCTCATTCACACCAACGCAACTCCGGTTCAAGCTCCGTGCTAGAGCTTTTCAGGTTCAGAACCGGTTCTTCGGTTTAGCTCCGGCTCTTTTCACACCGCCCAGAGTCCGACTGGTGCTGGGTCATCGTTTGCGTCATGACGTAACCGTTTGCGTGCCTGCTTCATAAAGCCAAACCGCGCGCAAACCCCTCACAGCTCACACAACAACAACAACAACAACAACAACAACAACAATGGCCAATTGTGCTCCAGCTTCCTCTGCACCTCTTCGGAAGACCAGATTCCCAGCAGGTAGCTGGTCTCCTCAGTGGACCACTGCTGCTTGTTAAGTTTCTCCATCGTTGTGTTCAAACTGGATAACACGCGGGCTTGTTGTTGTTGTTCAGGAGTTGATCCCGCCCCCGCCTCGACGTAAGCGTGACGTATGCGGTGCTTTCGCTCTGGCCGGACAATTTTTCGGTGCTCGAAACGAACCGGATTCCAGAGCTAAGAGGCGGCTCCGCTGCGGTGTGAACAGGAAAACCTGGTGCTTTTCAAGCTCCAGCTCCGAACCGGCCCCGAAACACCGTTGGTGTGAATGAGGTATCGGACTGTAATCTGTATTACTGAACGAACCACAGACACTTGTCTCATTCACGGAGGGATGATTGTTCTCTGCAGCATTTAGTGTCGGTCTGCCACAGATTCAAATACAGAAGGGAAACTGTATTTAAAAAAAAAATATTTAAGTTTTTTGGGGGTTTCCGTGTGCCTGGCGGATGTTCAGTTACAGGAGAAATTATTTAAGGGCTCGCTTTAATCACCATTATCCAGACACTAACATCTACCTTATAGTGGCGAGCATCATAAACACATGACCACACACACCGGCTAGAAAACACACACAAAAACAATTAAAAATATGGTATACAAAAATAAAACGTTAAAAATAAAATATGAATAATAATAAATTATAATAATAATAATGAAATAATAATAAAATGATAATAATGATACAAAATAAAAATAATTATGGAGAGAATTGATCGTCAAAATCATAAAAATAAACAAAATGAAAGCATAAAGCTACGCAGAGTTGGGTGTAACACGTAGGAAGTTACTGTAATAATATTACTTTTGTCGGTAACGGAGTAATGTAACTTTTATAATTCAGTAATCACACTACAGTTACCCACTAACATACAGAATTACTAGATTCTCCCTTTGACAGACAAGAGGGACTTCCGCCGCAGGATTATATTTACGTAACACGTACGCGACTTGCGCGTCCACATGCGTAAACATGGCTGAGTCAGCGATAACCTTCGAGGGTGGAGGTCGGCCCATTATTTTGAGTTCGTCCGAAGAAAGGACCGGAATGTGACGGCGAGGTGCAAACTGTGTCCACGCCAGAAGCTTTTATCCACTGCTGCAAACACAACGTCAAACCCCAACAAGCACCTGCAAAGACAGCATGCTAACGAGAAGCTAATAGCTAAGGAGGACCTGTCGAGCAAAGTAAAACGATTAACACAGCGGCCGTTTCTCAATCTCGAGGAAACTGGCTTCCAAGCCAATATTTGAAGGATGCTACGTCATCGAGTGCCGCCGAAGGACTGTTCCAATCTCCAGCATACTTGGAATTCCACCGAGGCCGCGTCCTTGGTTTGGGGGTAATGTCGAGGCTGCACATGGGTAGACTTCGCGTCCTTAAAATCCCCACAATGCTTTGCGCACGGACCAATTTCCCCAAATCTGTGGCGGAAAATGTAAGGCGGGGCCTCTCGTATGACGCACACCTGCTAGCCTGTTCCACTCTTCGTTTTCCGAATGCCAAGAAGGATTCTTGCCTAGCTTCTGAAGCAAGTGACTCGGAAGACATGTGCTACCAAGCAAGCATCCTCACGATTGAGAAACGGCACCCTCCGCAGTCTGCGTGATCCGCCTGTAGGGAGGGGCGGCCCTGCGAGTAAAGTAACGCGTTAGTAACGAGTTAGTAAAGTAATATATTTCTTTTTTTGAGTAACGACCCCATCTCTGCCTATACGACACAACATAATGTCTCTGCAGGTGCCCCAGCTGGCAGGGCGATGGTTAATGCAACACATCATTCGTGATTTAATTATAGGAAGTGTAAAAAGTGACAAGACAGTATGAAGGCTGCTGGGTCGACGCGGCGTGAAGCTCTGGATTACTGTTGATGTGTAAAGAGACGGGAGGCTTACTGCACACACAGCCTTTAATTACTGAGTGTGTGTCATGCATGAGTGTCTGTGTAGAGGTGTGTGTGTCTGTGTGTGTGTGTGTGTGTCTGTGTGTGTGTGTGTGACAGTGTAGGACCACAGATAGCGAGCATGAGTAATCCTCTCGTTATGCACCACTTATTGTTTTGAATAGCAACAAGGTAACAGAAAAGCAGTCGTTTCTCTCTCAGCCTACACTAGTGCGGGTTTCCAAGCACTCAATACATTGTGCAACTGTTTCTATGGTGACGAGAGCCATGGTATACCTACGAGCGTTGAGAGCGCTGGTGCAGTGGGCAGCTCGTACTGCTGGAGGAAAATCACTGGATATAAATATATATATATATTTACCGCCCTGAAAACAGTGATCTGAGAGAGAGACTTTACTAGCTACTGTCTTTATGATTAATATGATCAGAAGTACTCAGATCTGGTACTTGAGTAAAAGTAGAAGTACTCAGATCTTGTACTTGAGTAAAGGTAGAAGTACTCAGATCTGGTATTGAGTTAAAGTAGAAGTACTCAGATCTTGAACTTGAGTAAAGGTAGAAGTACTCAGATCTTGTACTTGAGTAAAGGTAGAAGTACTCAGATATTGTACTTGAGTAAAAGTAGAAGTACTCAGATCTTGAACTTGAGTAAAGGTAGAAGTACTCAGATCTTGTACTTGAGTAAAGGTAGAAGTACTCAGATCTTGTACTTGAGTAAAGGTAGAAGTACTCAGATCTTGAACTTGAGTAAAGTTAGAAGTACTCAGATCTTGTACTTGAGTAAAGGTAGAAGTACTCAGATCTTGTACTTGAGTAAAGGTAGAAGTACTCAGATCTTGTACTTGAGTAAAGGTAGAAGTACTCAGATATTGTACTTGAGTAAAGGTAGAAGTACTCAGATATTGTACTTGAGTAAAAGTAGAAGTACTCTGATCTTGTACTTGAGTAAAGTAGAAGTACTCAGATCTTGTACTTGAGTAAAAGTAGAAGTACCAGAGTGTAGGAATACTCTGTTACAGTAAAAGTCCTGCATTCAAAATGTTCCTCAAGTGAAAGTAGAAAGTATTCTCATCAGAATATAGTGAAAGTAGCGACAGTAAAAGTAGTCGTTGTGCAGATGTAATATATCTTATATGTGCATCAAAGTTGTGCACACTTTGGCGGCTCTTGAAGCTCTCGTTGTCTTGGTAGTGGATATCATCTAGCACGCATCGCACTTTATCGCCACTTCTTTACCATGAAAGTCGACTTGTGTTTAAATGCTTTCGATGTGTTCTGCAGCAGAAGGAAATACTCCGTTTGCAACTTTGTGAGCTACAGGATAAATAGTGACTTGAGCTGATTATCTGCGGTAGATCCCCACAGACTGAGCACTCTTCTTCCTGCATACACATACAACCGTGCCACTTATTCGTCCGTGGGCCATGGGCTCAAGCACCATTGTGTTATTTGGAGATGTCCCCTTCAGGATGCTTGATCTTAACTGGGGGTTTGGAGACCAACTTGTTCTGAATGGCTGCACTCGGACGTGGGTCCAAGAGCCCTCACTGACCTCCTTCTTCTCTGTACATCTTCACTGTCCTCAAGCAATGACTCGTACACATGCAGATAAAGAGGGGGGGGACACTTTGGACAATCTCTCCTCCCTTTGATTGTGTTGAGCTCAATTGTGCAAATAAGAAGTGACGGGAATAGAATGCGGGAATGCACGAGAAAAGAAGAGAGAGAAAGTTACAGAAAGGCTGAACACAGACTTCCCCAAGAGGTTTGAAGACGTTGCTTCCTGTTTAAGCACTGAAGCCCCGGGGTGTCCCTTAGGTGGAACTGGAGGACAGTTTTGGGGGAAGGTGTCCTTCTCCTCAGCCACATCTAAATAGTACGGATTGTAAGATTGAGTCAGGACTCAGAGAGACACGAGGAGAGCTGATAGTTTATTACAAGTATCGGCCGGAGAAATTCACATCACCAGTCACAGCAGCCAGAGGTTCTGACTGCATTCTGCCCAGCCTCTCTCTCTCTCTCTCTCTCTCTCTCTCTCTCTCTCTCTCTCTCTCTCTCTCTCTCTCTCTCTCTCTCTCTCTCTCTCTCTCTCTCTCTCTCGATAGACCTTTTAACTAGCTTACAGAGAGTTAATCAACATGGAGCACTGGAGATAGCCCCAACATCTGGAGACACTGAACCACCTGTCTGTGGTGCTTAGAAGCCAGCGTTCTCACAGTCATAAAACCATTTGTGACCCAGAGTTGCCCGGTCATAGACTGAGAAATATCAACACATGACTGCATTAGCACATCTTCCTTATGGGAGATAACAGAGCCAGGGTTGGTCATAAATGTCAAACGGCAAAAAGTTAAATATCTAGGAGTAAAGACGGAAATATTCCCTCACAAAGATAATGTTAGCATGTTGCTATGTAGAGGAGAGCCTGAACAGCTGAGTGCGAGTTGTATTCTCCCTGACACTTGTTTTTTCCACACATCAGATCGCTGGTTAGACATTCGTGGTGTGAATTAGTCCCAAAGTGTATTTCACACCTCAGTATATATTGTCCGGGGGTTTTCCACATAAAGGTCAAGATGTGTGTGCCAGTAGCGCTGCTCAGGCACTAGCTGAAGGTAAATACTGACGGCAGGGTATCGGAGTAGTATTCCTCTCCGCTGAGGTGTGAGTAAAGGTGATGTTGGGCTGTGGGAAGTAGGACATCGACCTCAAAGCAATCCTTATGATTGAATCAAGGAGGGAATAGTCTGCATCTTCACATCTACGAGGATAGTGTCCTCCTCGTGCACATGATGTGTTTCTGTGTTCCCATTGGTGGATCCCAGCAGGGTGTTTACGCCGGACGAATCCAGCATTTCGTCTTGAAAAGCATCTGTCTCCCACGCTCTGTCACGCCACCGCTCTGTGTATCCTTCTCCTGCAGAAAGCTGGAGCGATTGGGGGGTTTAATCATTTCTAAATAAAAGCAATCTGTGCCGGAGCCATTAAGACCTGCGAACATATGCACAGAGACGTTTCACCGACGAGCCGCTGAGGAAACACGGGCTTCGTGTGATGGCTGTGAAACCGACTAGGGCAGGGGTGTCAAACTCAAGGCCCGGGGGCCAAATCCGGCCCGCGACTTCATTTCATGCGGCCCCTCAAGAGATTGCAAAGAATATCATATGTTTATTATACGGTTACATGCCGATTTACAGAAGCACGTTGCCCATAAACTACATTTCCAACAATGCATCTCAAATTTTACTTTTTTCTCAGAATTTGACTTTTTTTCTTCAAAATATAAATTTTTTCTCAGAATTTTTTTTTTTTTTTAAATCATTTTGTAACATTCTCAGTGAAGAGACTTGCAATGATTTGCCCTATACTTCTGCTTTTAGACATAGTTAATTATGAAGTTATTACCCTATCCGATAATAATCCAATGCAGAGGCAATAATGTCATATAATACATTATTTTATATTAAATATTTATATATGTATTTTGATATAGTCTTAAAGTTACAACCGGCCCTTTGAGTGCAGCCATAATGCTGATGTGGCCCGCGAAGAAATTGAGTTTGACAACCCTGAACTAGGGTTAGCAGGAAATCACGCTCAAGGGCCCTCAATGTCTGCACGTGTTGTGAATGCATGCAGAATGCACTGGATCTTAAGGGAAGAAAGTCAATATAGCTTTTACAATTATATCATGGGACGGGGCATCAAGTTGTTGTTTTTTTCTTGTATTTATTGACTTAATTCTTCCATTAAATGTACTTTGTTGCATATTAAAAGAAAACAAAGACAAATGGCTTGACATTTGCCTTAAATCCAAAAGCATTTTTTTAAGTACACAAATATGTACATAAATAATACTTAGAAAAACACAACTAAATAATAATAACGGAAATAATAAAGCGAGTAATTAGTAAAATAAAAAATAATAATGATGAGAATTATAATAAATACATAAATAGAAATTATAATTAAAAACGGTATAATAATAATTAAAACAATAAAACAATAATATACAAAAATATATAATAATAATAAAAACATAAAATAAAAAAATATAATTACTAATAATAGGAAATATATATTTTTATAAAAAAAACATTGAAAAAACCACAAGACAAATAACAGAAATGCATACTGGTCTACTGACATTGAGCAAGGATTTTAGTACCTATTTAACATTAAGTTACATAATTGGTTCTCCATTAAACTTGTACTTGTGTATTTCCAACCACACCTACGTTAAAAAAGCTTTTCATAATTGTAATAATATATGTTTGTGAATTCCATGTGTTTGTTTTTCATTCTGTCACTGGACTCACTTGAAAAGTATAAAACAAATATTATCCTTTTTTTGACGTCCTCAAAAACCTTGCATGATAATGTGAGTGATGAAAGTGTATCAGAGTTTCACGGTTGAATCTGTAATGTTCCCCATCCGTTCCACCGTGTGTCACCGAGCGTCTCTGCAGGATCCTTTCCTCCTGACGGGCAGGAGGTGAATCCGTTAGAGTCTAATTCCTCCTGAACAGACGTGTGCACGAAGTGACTCTGGCTGAACACAAGTGTCTCTCTCCATCAGATGGCTTTCAAACAAGCTTCTGGATGACCTGCATGGAGCTGTGTTCACGGTGTGAGCTTTGAATGTGCGTCTGGACCGTCTAAACGCATCTCTTATGAATGGCTTTGTTCCTGTAAAGCAGTGTTTCTCAAACTTGTTCACACCAAGGACACTTAACCAATAAAAAAACACTCGCGGACCACCTAACTCCAAAAATATCCAAAAACACATCGTTTTTCTAGAACAGATTACAAATCACCTGCAAATGGTACAAACAAGTGGCAACATGTGTGATGAAGGTGTTGCGCTGGGCTATATCATGCAATCGAAAGTGAAACTTAAGCTCGCTCCATTGTGGAGATATTCCCGTGAGAGTGCGGAAAACTTTTATTTATTTATTTATTTCAAATGTGAAATGTTACCAATATACTCACGGACCACTAGGGGGCGCTCACGGAACCAGTGGTCCGCGGACCACACTTTGAGAAGCACTGCTGTAAAGGATGCTCAAACTGCTTTTGGGCAGAAGGAGAGCTCTTTCCCACTTTAGACAGCTCCGCTGGAAGGGCACTTTTAAAACTGTTTCTCCATGTTAACGGAATCAAGGCTTACAAGGAGACTAAATATGAAGAGACCGTCCTATTCCAGCTTCACTAAGTGGAAAGGACACATTTTCTTAAATGTTAAATCTCCTTTTTTTTAGTATAGGGCTATTGCTCCTTCCCTTTTCTTTCCCCCCTCTATCTTCTCTTGTCTCCTTCCCTTTCCTCTCGTCTCGACTCATCTTCTCCCCTTGGCTTGTCTTGTTTCGTCTCCTCTTCCCTTGTCCCCTACCCTCCCAAAATTGCCTTTTCCTTTCACTTCCTCTGAATTCCTCTCCTCTCCTCTCCTCTCCTCTCCTCTCCTCTCCTCTCCTCTCCTCTCCTCTCCTCTCCTCCCCTTTCCTCTCCTCTCCTCTCCTCTCATCTCTCTCCTCTCATCTCTCTCCTCTCCTCTCCTCTCCTCTCATCTCTCTCCTCTCCTCTCCTCTCCTCTATTCTCTCCTCTCCTCTCTTGCTTGTTTGTGTTCTTCCCTCAAGTGAGGAGGTAAACATGTTATGCTGAAAGTGCAATAGTTTAATAAAAGGGATTTTAAAAACCAAAAAAAACCTCTCGTCTCCTCTCTCCTCTCCTCTCTCACCCAGTGGTTTCCTTGTTTCCTCTGCAGGAGTACCATGCTCAGGTGGAGGAGATGACGGTTTCTATCCGTCAGCTGGAGGAGGACCTGTCAGCTGCTCGTCGTCGTAGCGACCTGTATGAGTCTGAGCTGAAAGAGTCTCGTCAGTCCAGTGAGGATCTGAAGAGGAAGGCAGCCGAATACCAGCAGAGGATGCAGAAGGTCTGTAAAGGACCCTGAAGGCATCACGGAAACAGGGATGGTCTGTAAAGGACCCTGAAGGCATCACGGAAAACCTGCTCAAAGAGCCGTCAGTATTTACTGAGAGGGTTGACCGGAGCACCAAGGATGCTTCAGCCTGGCTGTATTGAATCGAGGGACCCTGCTTTCGATAGATTTAGAAACAGTGGTGGTTTCGATCAGTCGTTCTGGCTTGTATCTGCTTCTGGGGTTTCGAGCCTATGTTGAAACTGTATTATCTTTTTAATTTAAACGTTTCATTCTTTCATTCGATAACCCTGGGCTGTCTTTCGTTAACTGTGGGGTTCCTTCCATCTTTCCCCATGACTTTTCTTTGGGAGTTTGACTTTGTCCGATATACAGTAGGGTCATATTTGTATTCTGAATCAACTGTAAAGCCCCCTGATACAAATGTTATCAATAGAAGTTGATTGCGTAGCGCTAAAGTGCTAAAGTGCTAAAGTGCTAAAGCGCTAAAGTGCTAAAGTTCCCCTTTAAACAGTATGACCTCCATACATTAATATATAGTTTATAAGAGCTTTTAGAAGAGAGTAAACGTTTTAAGACACATAGAGACTGACCTTAACCCAAGCAGCCTCACACGGGCACCAACATCAGTCGTGTCCTCTGCAACACGCACACCAAACAGGAAGTCGAACGGTCCTAGAGATACGATGCTGACAGACGTGAAGTTATTATGTCTCCTTTTCCATGATCCCCACTACAGTGTCTCGTATCTCCACAGGTCAAAGAGCAAGGCAAAGCAGACGCGGAGGAGCAGGTCGGCAAGTTGGAGAAGGTAGACATTTAAATCCATGATATAACCTTTACTGAGATAACACACATAATCTAATCCAGCCGTCCTTTCCATCTATTGATTCGTTGTTAAATTACATTTTCATGCAATAATTGCCTTTTATCTAATGGACTGCTTTCCTCAATTGTCTTTGTCATAGACGGAACAAATCGATATCTTTTGGTTATGTACGGATGTTTCAAGACGTTGAGGCGATGAGATCTTTCACTATTTTCTGACATGTTATATAACTCACTATTCAACTATTAATCTAATAAATAACGGGCAGATTAAAGAACAATGAAAACAGTTATTAGTTGCATCACTTTCCAATCAATTGTATCAGTGTTTCCCACAGATCTGAATTCTACTTGTGGTGGTAGCCGAGAACGGGGGGGGGGGGTTACTGCAGGACAGTTAATCGATCGCAGATAGCGTCGTGGTCGCGAAATATACTTTGGCGGACGTTAATATATACAAGTGAAGTCTATGCGTGGGAAACCCTGATGATTCTGTGATAGATGAGGATGTCTAGATCAGTGTTTCTCAAACTTTTTCATAACCAATAAAAAAACACTCGTGGACCACCTAACTCCACAAATATAAAAAAAAACATCGTTTTTCTAGAACAGATTACAAATCGCCTGAAAATGCTACAAACAAGTGGCAACATGTGTGACGAAGGTGTTGCGCTGGGCTATATCATGCAATCGAAAGTGAAACTTAGGCTCGCTCCATTGCGGAGATATTCCCGCGAGAGTGCGGAAAACTTAAATTGATTAATTAATTTCAAATGTGAAATGTTACCAATATACTCACGGGCCACTAGGGGGCCACACTTTGAGAAGCACTGGTCGAGATAACGACGCTGACGAGTTAAAGTATGTTTTAACAGAGGATAATAAACTTGAATATGAATCTTCACTCATCAGAAGGACTGCTTCTGTTTTTCAGACCAACGCTGAGCAGCAGAGCAAGATCCAGGAGCTTCAAGAGAAACATACCAAGGTCTTTTCTCTGGGAACATTCATGAATAATCCATACGAGCCGATGCTCCCCGTAACTGCATGTCAACCCTCCAGATGTCTGCCTCCTCTTTGCCCCCCCTGACCCCATTCATAAATCATGAGCTTTGTCTTATCAAACGTTTCTGCCTCGTTAGCAGCACCCAAACACGTGTGCCAGTCAGTTCAGATGAATTCATGCTAAATGTCTTCTTTCTAAAAATGAATATTTAAAATAACATTATTTAAAACTTTCTGCTGGGAGAAGATGACGTTGTGATGCTGAGAATAATTATAATAAGTAATAATACATTTTATTTAGAGGCGCCTTTCAAGGACAAGGATCACATATCCATTTCTATAAAAACCTGTCTGAAAATGAGCTGATCAGATTTTGGCCACTTTGTGATGTCATCACGATGTGTTGTCTTGTGTAACCATTAGCCAATCAGCAACAAGGTACCCCCCCCCCCCCCCCCTTATCACCTGAATCTCCTCTAGAGCTCCATTGAGTTCTTTGTAACCAAATGTCTCTCAGAGGGGCGTGGGGAGGGGCTCCTCATTTTCATCTGAAGTAACAGACAGAGAATCAGCACTTTGAAAACAGGGCTGAAACAGAGGGGATTATGGGTAATGCTGCAATGATCTGTTTGGTGTTTCAGCCAATCAGAGACAGGCTCTGGATATATCTGAGACCTGTGATATATTGATGAGAAACAGTATCATAGGGGACCTTTAAAGTAAAAGTGTGGAGCTTCTTTAGTGATGTGTTCTCCGTTGCCCCCCAGTCGCTGAAGGCGAGCGCGGAGGCCTCCGATCTGCTGCAGAGCTTCAGAGCGGCTAAAGAGCGAAGTGAGAGAGAACTGGAGAGACTTCAGAACAGAGAGGAGAACAGTGACAGTCTGAGGAGACGCCTCCGAGACACTGAGGTACACACACACACACACACACACACACACACACACACACACACACACACACACACACACACACGGGAATTGGCATGAACCCGATCTGAGAGAATGTTGAGAAGTGAAAGCTCCACTCTTCAACTTCACAGCGCTCTGAGCTTAAAGTGATGCGTACATGTGTGTCTGCGTGTCTGCTCGGCTCATATGTCCTCTCGTAAACATGTTGTTGTTGTTGCACCTTCTGATCAACACTTGTGCTGCGACTGCATGAGAGCCTGTCAGAGAGCGTGACACGAGGAGCAGGTCCTCCCGAGGTCTCTGTGTTCACCGGTTTGTGAAGCTGTCCGTGTTTTGTGTTGGGGACGATTACAGATGACATTATTGTGCTTCTGAAACAAACAAAATAACGTCTCAGGCGCACGAGAAACGAAGCAGCCTTTCTGCAAAACACTTTTCTTTTCTTGTTAATATGTGGGTGATGCCGTGTTGGTGTGGGTTCGTATGGAGTGTTAACTATTATTTTAATTTAAAAAAAAATGGTGTTCTTATTTGTTTTTATTTTTGTGTTTTTATTTCTTAATTTTTTAAAATTTGTATTTATTTATTTCATTTTTTAAAATGTATTTGTATTTGTATTATTATTATTATTATTTCATTTATTTATTATTAACTTTTAGAGTTGCCCAAAAGTCACTTTCAAAAACGTTTCCCCCAACAAACAAAGATGCAGTAAATGCAAAGTAAATATGAAAAAATACAAAGAAAATCTACAACAAAAAGCTTTATTATAACTATTATTATTATTATTATTATTATTATTATTATTATTATTATTATTATTATTATTATTATTATTATTATTATTATATATTATGAATATGACGTGCTTAGTTCAGCCCCCCTGAAGACGAGGGTTATCCTCTAATAAAATGTTAAAATAAATGTGTGAGGTGTCGAACACAGAAAGGCAGTTATTAATATTATTGTTGTTGTTGTTGTTGTTGTTGTGTTATGAAGCTAATCAGTCTGCATGTGGCATTTCACTGATTGAGCGTCTCAGTAATGACTGGGACCCAGCGGCTGTCATTCCGACACAAACTGCTCGTCTGCAGGCTCTGAAACCAGCGGGCGAACTAACATCTAAATATAACATAAAGAACGAATCCATAGCCGTGTGAAGGACTCCGTCTGTGGTTACTTTATTAGGATGCATGTGTTAAGGTAACGTTAATTGTATTTGACGTCACAATGTAACACTTGCGCTAATAGTGTCACTTTGTTAAAGAAGTAAACAAAGTGCTCCTTATTATGAATAATACTTTAAAACAATAATCACAAAACGTTATTCCGCGTCTTGTGTGTTTTGATTGAATAATAGTTGTTCAGTTTATTTAAAGCAAACAACGACCACTTAGAGTAGACTATAATTACGCATCATAATAGTGATTACAATTGAATGTAAAAGATTATAATGTAGAATGAGAATGTCATTACACTACGATGCTTGCGAAGACATGTTCATATTAAGTTTGCATTTATGCAGCGTTACGTAACAGGGTAATTAATGAGGTGAGTGGTTATGAGTTCCCGTCGCACAGCACTTCACGTCAGCAGAAGACTTGTACATGTGGTGATTAGCATAGCTTAATGTGCACAGAGAGGATATATCTTCACATTCAGACGGCTCCAAAGACCTCTCACAAGGATTGAAGAGAGTTCCTTAGAGCCATTGTGACTGCGAGGAAGTCGGAGTAATGAGAAACAAACATGGCGGAGGTGACTAACAAGACGGATGGATGCAGCTGCCGCGGAACAAACCTCCAGGCTAATTAGCATCCGAACCAAATGAACCGTGACGCTGCATTTTTCAAAATGCAAGAACTCAAAGTCATGCCAGGGATGGAAGAAGTACTCAGATCCTTTCCTTAAGTTAACGTAGTAATACCACAGTGTCAAAGTACATGACGAGTTTAAGATGTAACCTAGGTAACGGTCCAGAAGTGATATGACAACATGCATATTCAAAGTCCATTAGCTATAGATGGCATCATTATAGTTTTTTAATGTTGTAACTTGCAGTGGTGGAAGTATTCAGATCCTAAGATTAAGTACATGTAGTAATACAAAATACTATGTTACAAGTAAAAGTTTAAAATGTAACTTAAAAATATGTGTGTGTGTGTGTGTGTGTTACTTCCTGTGTGCAGGATGGCAGGAAGACTCTGGAGAACCAGGTGAAGCGGCTGGAGATGGTGGAGCGTCGGGAGATTAAACTGAAGGAGGAGATCCAGACCAAATCGCAGCAGATTCAGCAGATGGCGGAGAAGATTCTGGTAACCCACCTTTCAAAACTAAAATAATTCAGAGGAGGTGTGATGAGAACACAGCTCATCACTGCAGAGGACGCGCTCTTTTACATAATAATCCTGATTATTCACCGCCTGTAAGGAAGGGGGTTCTGTTCTCTAATAATACACCTGATGCTCAAACAGAGTGACAAAGACAAGGGACTGGGCTAAGTCGGAGTGGTGAAAACAATCAGGTGCTTTGTGTTTTACTAACCACTTCTTTATCAACCTGAGTGAAATAGGGGATGGGGTTAAGGAAAGAGGTGAAGAAGGATTCATCAGGATTTAGGATAAGGGACAACACTGATACTGGGAGATGTTTGACTCCTTATTATGAAAGGAGGATGTTGCTGATCAAAAAGTCTCCTACCAACCAAATAACGCTTTAACTCTCCCAAAATACCACCTTAACTCTCCGAAAATATCACCTTAACAAACCAAATAACGCTTTAACTCTCCCAAAATACCACCTTAACTCTCCGAAAATACCACCTTAACTCTCCGAAAATACCACCTTAACAAACCAAATAACGCTTTAACTCTCCCAAAATACCACCTTAACTCCGAAAATACCACCTTAACAAACCAAATAACGCTTTAACTCTCCCAAAATACCACCTTAACTCTCCGAAAATACCACCTTAACAAACCAAATAACGCTTTAACTCTCCCAAAATACCACCTTAACTCTCCGAAAATACCACCTTAACTCTCTGAAAATACCACCTTAACAAACCAAATAACGCTTTAACTCTCCCAAAATACCACCTTAACTCTCCGAAAATACCACCTCAACTCTCCAAAAATACCACCTTAACAAACCAAATACCACCTTAACTTTCCGAAAATACCATCTTAACTCTCCGAAAATACCACCTTAACAAACCAAATAACTCTTTAACTCTCCCAAAATACCACCTTAACTCTCCGAAAATACCACCTTAACAAACCAAATAATACCACCTTCACCAATCAAATACCACTTTAACTCTCCAAAATATCACAATAACAAACCAAATAACACTTAACCTCGCCAATATACCACCTTAACCAACCAAATACCACGTTTACTCTCGAAAATACCACCTTAACTGTCCAAAATGCTACCTTAAAGGGGACCTATCATGCAAAATGCACTTTTTGATGTCTTTTATACATAAACATGTGTCCCCGGTGTGTCGGGGAACTCACGCAGCGTCAGAAAATAAAACCCTCTCTCTTCTCCTCTGTACCCAAATCTCTAAAAACGGGGGAACAGCGGAGCGGATACAGACCCACGGCCCTATCAGAAACGTTGCTATCAGAAACAATGCCCGACTAATATGGTCGGTGTTTACATTAGCATCGCTAACACTCAGAGCTAAACTGTACTGGAGAGCATGTGTGTGAAGAAGCAGGAAGTAGAAAGGAACTCACCTTGTGGTGTAACCGGCAAGAGAGAAAGCCTTTGAGCTCCAGACTGTTTCAGATCCTTGATAATCCATGATATGGCATTTCATCACTGCAGACAGTATCTGCCGGTAGAGTCTCCCGCATGAGCAGGCATAAGCTCAGCCCCTCTTTTTCATCAATTTTTAAAATCTTTATACATAAAATCAGCACTTTTGAAACAGGAAGTGAAATAGAGGGATATTTTGAGCAAAACACTTCATAGACATGTTTTTTATATATTTGTATATATCTGAGACCTATGCTATTGCCTAAAAATAGCATGATAGGTGACTTTTAACCAGCTAAATAACCCTTAACCTCTACAAAATACTACCTTAACCAACCACATATTACATTAACTCTCCAAAATACTTCCTTAACCCTCCAAAATACCACCTTATCCAACCAAATAACACTTTAACTTTCCAAAATACCACCTTAACCAACCAACCAATAATAATAATAATAATAATAATACATGACATTAATATAGCGCTTTTCCTGGTGCTCAACCCACCTTAATTGTCCAAAATACCACCATAAAATACCAATTAATACCACAACTCTCTAAAATACCATCTTAACTGTCTCCAAAACACCAACTTAACCAACCAAATAAAAACTTAACTCTCTAAAATACCACCTTAACTCTCAGAAAATACCACTTTAACCAACCAAATAAAAACTGAACTCTCCAAAATACCACCTTAACCAACCAAGTAATACCTTAACTCTCCAAAATACCACCTTAACTCTCAGAAAATACCACCTTAACCAACCAAGTAATACCTTAACTCTCCAAAATACCACCTTAACTCTCAGAAAATACCACCTTAACCAACCAAATAACACTTTAAGTATCCAAAATAGCTAAGTTACTGTCCAAACTACCACTTTAACCAACCAAATAATACCGTAACTCTCTAAATACCACCTTAACTGTATCAATGAATGTATTACTGTCTCCTACGCTCTGAAATCCCCTTTGATTTAAGTGATATAAAAACCTTTAATAACTGTATTTCTTTAAGACACCATGAGGCATATTACCAGCAGGAACTGATTGTGATTAAGTGTTCTCTGATTCAGGAGCGGTTCTTTAATGATATAATGTTTTATTCATTAACCTTACTAAACTTTTATCTGCTTTAATAAAGTCTTGAGCTTTTGAAATGTGCTTTATTTGAACTCTTATGTTTCACTTGATGGTGTTTCATCTACACAATCACTCAGGTAAACCAAACACATTGTCAATGAAACAACCCTAACCCTAAATGAGAAAGCTAAACAGTAAATATTTTTCTGCGAAAATCTAATAACTTGGTCAGAAATTGCATTAATTGCTGTTTTATTGAAAATATTTGTAATGATATCAACATTTAGAAAAGTTATTTTGTAGCTTCACTCTTCATCATCTACATGGATTGTAAATAATCACTCATACACACTTTATTTTAGTTTTCTGCGTTTGGTATCGTTTTTCTTATTTTACTTAAATTAGTTAGTATATCTTTAAGATGTTGAAGATAGAAATGTAAATTGTATGTGAAGTGTATTAGTTTTAACGCACGTGTATGATATATGTTGTGATATCATGTGTGTAAATGAGTTTTTTTCCGTTATATGGTTCCTTAGACGTTGTTTCCTGCAAATTAGGTGATTTCGGGCCCGGATACGGGTCCGTGGGGCTTAAGAGGTTGTTATTGAATTGTATGTGCTGTATGTTGTGTTGACTGCAGATGGAAATGAGCAAACTGCTATACAAAGCATCTTATCGAGATTTATGTTATTTTTGTACATGGTCCCTGACAACTAAACCAATAAACTAATCAAAATTATTTGGAAATTAGCGAGCACTAAATAGTTTAATCCAAACAAGGTGATGTAAGCGGTTTAATTGGCAACTGAATTTATATTAGTATTATTCTTTACTTCAAGAGTCAAGAAAATGTTTGTGATAAGTGGTTTCATTTTACTCTGGGAAAGCTGTAGGAACTAGAGCAGTGGTTCCCAACCTGGGGGGCGCGCCCACCTTGGGGGGGGGGCGCCAAAGATCGCAGGGGGGGGGGGGGGGGGGCGCCAGGCCTCAGATGATTTGAGGCCAAATATCATATTTAGATTTATTTTTATTTTTATTTTTTTTATTTTTTACATATAATTGTAACGCAATACATGATTGTCACTAAAAGCCTTGTCTATACATTACAATAAAATATAAAAAATAATTGATTAATTCATTTGAATACAAATTCAAGTTAGTATTAAAGGCATAAAAAGACAGAAATGTATAATTCTTTCTTTAATAGAAATGTTTCTTCTGGCCAAACCAGGCTTTTCTGGATAAGCGCATTTTTAAAAAACAGTCATTGTCCATGCCGGTTTCAGTTGGATTATTTGTCAGTTGCTCCGATCAGATCGGTCTCCTCCATTTTGTAGATTATTTACGACTATTGAATCCACATAAACACATCGGCAAAATCCGGCTTACTTTGAGCACGTGTTTTAAACAGTTTAATCCCTTTGTGAATTGTTTCCACTTCCGCGCCGTCCTTTCATTTCTTCATACAGCGGGAATCCAAGTTAATTAATCCCGAGTCCAACAACCATCAAAGTCGCTCCAATAGTGCTCCTTAATTACGCTTTTATCCTCCTTTAACAAAATACTTCACAGGCATCCAGTTTGTGACAGTAGTTTAAGCATTTTGAGACTTTTAAACTTTAATTAACGCTGATGCCCCCCCCCCTTGTGTGTGCGGGGGGGGGGGGCGCAACTTCCAACAGGAGTCATTTGGGGGGGCTCTTGGGAAAAAAGGTTGGGAAGCCCTGAACTACTGAACTAGAGGATATTGAAGCAAAAGCAGTACCTGCATATGTATCTGTAATCGGATAAAAGAGTATTTGTATGACCTTATTCTGATTTAAATTGGTGTGTGTTTGTGTAGGTGCTGGAGGAGAATCTGAGAGAGACTCAGGGCACCTCGCAGCGTTTAGAGACTCATCTGAAGCAGAAGGAGAAGCTGTATGAAGACAAGATAAAGGTGACATCTCCACATAAATAAATATAAATAAATACATATCCACAGGCATAGGGAGACAAGTGTGCAGTGCTCTGTGCTATAGCAATATGTCGAGAAAGGGTAGCACACATTATTATATATGATATCAGGGAATAACAGCAGTTTTTTCAATGCTTTAGCTCGAAACTCAATTTCGTCGCGGGCCACATCAGCATTATGGTTGCACTCAAAGGGCCGGTTGTAACTTTAAGACTATATAAAAATACATATATAAATATTTAATATATATAAAATAATGTATTATATGACATTATTGCCTCTGCGTTGGATTATTATGGGATAGGGTAATAACTTCATAATTAACTACGTCTGAAAGCAGAAGTCCGGGGCAAGTAAATGCAATTCTCTTCAGTGAGAATGTCACAAAATGATTTTAAAAGAAAAGCCACATTCTGAAGAAAAAAAGAGTAAAGTAAAAGTAGTCGTTGAGCAGATTGGTCCATCTCAGAATAATATATATGATATGTTTTATAATGATTGATCATGAAAGTGTTCTCAAAGCTGGTGAAGTTGCAGCTAGTCTGAAGTACTTTGTAGACTGCAGGGTAGCTGGTGGAGGTGCAGCTAGTCTGAAGTACTTTGTAGACTGCAGGGTAGCTGGTGGAGGTGCAGCTAGTCTGAAGTACTTTGTAGACTGCAGGGTAGCTGGTGGATTTACTCCAGGTGGAACTAAAGTCTGATTCAACACTTATATTTCACATCATTCATCCAGATCTGTGAAGTAACTAAAGGTATTAAATACATGTAGTGGAGTAAAAGTACACCATGTACCTCTGAACTGTAGAGGAGAAGAAGTACGAAGTAGCAAAACATTTAAATACTTAAATAAAGTACAAGTATCTCAAAATTGTACGCAAGTATAGTACTTGAGTTTATGAACTTAGTTACTTTACACCACTGGCTATACAGATAGAAAGACTCAGCCTTGCACAGAGGCATGACAATACATTTTCAAAATGCTCAACAGCCAAAATTATAAACTGACTGCTACACAATTAAAATAAATGCTTTTATATATTTCTATGAGATGTGACTCTTTGGCGTTTCTGTTATTACTAACTGCTGCTTTAGTTGTTCTGACTGCTAACATCCTGTTATTCCTCATTTTAAAGCCGATATCCCGTGGGGTCGGGGGGCTCGGGTCCTTGTCACCTTTTCCATACCTGATGAGTTTGCATCCCGACAAGACTAGGAGTGTTAAAACACCCAAACATGCACACGTATCTTATTCTAGTAGAGATGAGAGAACAAGGTCTAATGTCGTGAACGAAATGATCAAGTCAAAGCTTCAGTATTTTATCTTATGTAACACATTTAGTTCAATAATTAATCTTGAATTACTAATAACTCTAAAGAAGGCAAAACGTGGATAAGGCAAATACTCATCCAAAGTGTGTGTGTGTGTGTGTGTGTTTGTGTGTGTGTGTGTGTGTGTGTGTGTGTGTGTTTGTGTGTGTGTGTGTGTGTGTGTGTGTGTGTGTGTGTGTGTGTGTGTGTGTGTGTGTGTGTGTGTGTGTGTGTGTGTGTGTGTGTGTGTGTGTGTGTGTGTGTGTGTGTGTGTGTGTGTGTGTGTGTGTGTGTGTGTGTGTGTGTGTGTGTGTGTGTGTGTGTGAGCAGCTTGTCTGTTCAAGGTTTAAATGTTTATGAGAAACAATTCGTAGCTTAGACTGAACGCGAAGGAAACTAGACTGGAATTTTTTTTTTTTTTTTTAAGAAATCAAAACAGCTGGGTGAATACTCTCTTTATGGTATTTAAATTGGGCGAGTAGAACCCCTTCATGGATTTGTGATACTGATCTCTGTCTGTTTGGATTTGGAAGTCTCATGATTTATCGTGTGGGCTCGTGAAGGAGAGGCCCAGGGAAAACAACATCCATCTTGGAACTGCAATTACTGATCTTAAAGAGATTGCAACATTATACCATTTAAACACATTTATTATGCACACAATAAAAACCTCAACAAGTATATTGATCCTGGCTTAACCAGCGACCTTTCCTCTATTGTTCATAAGCTCAGTATTTAACAACTATCAGAATTGTAGTAATGTCTGTATAGACCAATTGTACTAGAAATAATTTGAAGCAGTTTAATAAAGAATGTTAAACTATATTTAAACTGTAATTGAACTTCAACGTATATCAATGATCTGATTCCAGTGGCCAGTTGGAACAGACAATCAACAACGTTTCCATTTTGCAGCAACAAAAGGTTTCAACCACAATTATGTCTGAGTCTGGTTCTGTCTGCTTTGTTTCGGAATGTGTTCAATACATTACGTTTTTATTCATTATTGCCATACAATACATAGATTAAGAATAAATGAAACAAATAATACAACATTGACCTATTTGAGCAGACAGATTTTTTGCAACCCTGATTTCCTCAGGCCGGTCTTTACGACCCGCAGTGATGCCTCTGAGGGTCCCGGGTGTCAGACAGACGCAGGACACAAAAACACTCTTTTGCTATTTATTTTCCTTTTGCAGCTCATTTATATTACAATGTATAATTTACCTTTACATCTTTACATTATTTATTTTTCTCAAGTCATTTACTTTTGGTGAGATAACTAAAGTGTAGTTCATTTTACCCTGGCTGTGGACTGATTCATTATTAGTTGTTACAAAGCATACACAAGACGGCGGGTACACAAAACAAACATGAACTTTAAACACCAGCGTGACAGCAAAGTTCATCCAGCTGAATTTAGTCCGAATTAGGAGGTTTCAGAGCGGGTAGGGAATTATATAAATGCAGCACCTACTCGCGCATCCACCCTTGTACAAGTGCTAAGATCGTGCCTGAAGACCGTCCAAAAGCGATAACTAGCTTATCCTCTTGCGACACCACTAGTTAGTGGCGCTATGATCCCCCGACCAGGAGAACATAGACTTTTTTTCGCTACCTCCAAAAACAGCCCAGTTAACTGTAGTCCTACACGACCAGCCTATACACCCGCCATCGAGTTCATCCCAACGATGAAGCACAGTTTTGATTCTACGCTTGCCTGCCACTGCCCACCTGTGATCAATTAGCCTATAATTGTATGTATGGATTGCCACCAGCTGAATCCAGCGAAGTAGGGAACGCTTCCAAGCAACGTAGGAAATGTTCCTCCAGCAGAGTAGAGAGCTGTGGCACATCGGGCGATGCACGCACCTCGCGCTGCCCCGGCCTTGCCAGCAATGTAGAAGACGGTCACAAACAACGAGTGCTTTTAGACCATCTCGTTTTTAATAGAGACGGCGGTGGTGTGAGTTAAAGCTTATAGACAAAATCTGTGACTTTCTTCCTCTCAGCTGCACGGCTGCTGCTGGAGCCGTGCTCACAGAGGCGATAGGGGGAATATCTCGGGCTGCTTATTTTTAACTGCTGTGTTGGCCGCTGAAACCCCCAGAATTCGGCGATTTGTCCAATACAAATCTTTACAAAGCTTTCATACAGAAGCTCCACTTTACTGATGTATTTCTTTAAGGTTACTCTGAACATAAGCTGTGCGTGTTTGTATGGTAATTTCGTCCCAAGCAGCCTGCACAGAGGCAATCAGCCAAATGTTCATTAACCAAAATGAAACACAACCGCTCAGTTTCACAGGTACTTTTAGGATACCGTCAATCACAGATTCTGGCAAGGCAATGTCCAAATGTGGATTTGAAATTACACTTACCAGTCTCTGAAGATATGTTGGTATCCTGCCGACAACGCCAATTTGTAAGGGAAACTTCACAAAGAATGTCACAAAATGATTTTTAAAAGAAAAGCCACATTCTGAAGAAAAAAAGAAGACATTTTGAAAAAAAAGTTAAATTCTAAGAAAAAAGGCATATTTGAGATGCATTGTGGGACATGTAGTTTATGGGCAACGTGCTTCTGTAAATCGTCCTGTCACCGTATAATAAACATATTATATTCTTTGTTGTCCGACGTTATTCCAATAATTGAGAATTTATGATATATTTGTAAGGGAAACTTCTGCTTCAATGGAGAGTCAGGACTCAGAGAGACACGGGACGAGCAGGAGTTCCGATGTCAAACACTGGGATTTAATACAAGCATCGGCCGGAGAATTTCACATCACAAGTCACACAGTCAAAGGTTCTGACTGCACGGGTGGGTTGCCATGTCAATTCTGATCCCCCCTCATCTTGGCAGACCCTTTAACTAGCTTCACTAAGAGTCAACCCACATATTGGGGGAAGGTGTACGTGACCACCTGGAGGCACTGAATCACTTATCTGACTCTATGGCTGTGTGATCGAGAGTTGACCGGTCATACAACTGATAATATCCACAATAGCTGAGACTTCCCATTCCTTAAGACAGATAACAGACTTCGTCGTAAATGTCAACAGGCCGAAAGGTCAAATATCTTAAGTAAAGACAAAATTAATCCCTAATAATAATGAAGTTAAAAACCCTCTGATTTTTCTCGCCAGTTGGTCATGCATGTGTCTGTATAACAACACCGCACCTGTATTTGTTTTTATCTCCTCGCTAATTACAAATTAATACTAGCATTCAAATGTATAATTATCCATAGGTTTATATTGTGATTAATAGAATTCGGCACTAGGAATAGATATTTAACCCAAGCCAACGCCGTGCATCTTAACTCCAAACAAGGAAACCTTTCATGATAAATTCAGCTGAAATCACTTACGAGCACTTTGTCTGTTCAGCCTATTTTAAATACACTTAGGTTGGCATTGTTTTCATCATGACTGTAGATTTTTAAACCCACTGTCTGTCTACACTGCCTGTGTTTTAACATTTGTTTTGTTTTATTGTTCTGTTTTTAATTACAATGTCCAGTACTGTATGTTGCATGTTTTTATTTGATTGTATTTACTTGTTTAAAGTGAAATCTGTCTTTGGGTCGACTTGCAAAATCTGTCCAGGGACTTCAGAGGAAAGCAGATCTGTTGATGAATGTGCACTGTCCCTGTTAAATAAATGAAATAAAGACTCCAACAGACGCTGGCTAACAGACTCACTGGTTTAGTGTAGTACTTCTCAAACTTGTTTCAGTAACGTACCCCCTGACCGACCCCGAACATCTTTGATAGAAAAAGCCTATAAACATAATTACATTACATTGCATTTAGCTGACGCTTTTATCCAAAGCGACTTACAATAAGTACATTCGACCAGGAAGACACAACCTTGAAGAAAACAGAATCATATAAGTACATCAGGTTTCAAAGAGCCAATCGTTTCAAGTGCTACTCAACTGGCTTTAGATCAGCCAGTCCTTTATTAGTATATAAGTTCTTTGTTAATAGTTCTATCGCTCAGATAATGAAGAACAACAAAATAAGTTACCATAGCTATGCAGATGACACACAGATTTACGTAACAATTTCACCAGGAGACTATGCTCCAATTCAAACACTGAGTAAGTGCATCGAACAAATCAATGACTGGATGTGTCAGAACTTTCTCCAATTAAACAAAGATAAAACTGAGGTAATGGTTTTTGGAGCCAAGGCAGAACGTATAAAAGTGAGCGCTGAGCTTCAGTCTGCAATGTTCAAACCAACAGATAAAGCCAGAAATCAAGGTGTAGTCATGGACTCTGACCTGAGTTTCAACAGTCACATTAAAACAGTTACTAAATCAGCCTACTATCACCTAAAGAATATATCTAGGATTAAAAGACTAATGTCACAGCAGGATCTGGAAGAACTTGTCCATGCTTTTATCTTCAGTAGACTCAACTACTGCAATGGTGTCTTCACAGGTCTCACTAAAAAATCTATTAGAAAGCTGCAGCTGATTCAGAACGCCGCTGCTCGAGTCCTCACTGACACTAAGAAAGTGGATCACATCACTCCTGTTCTGAAGTCTTTACACTGGCTTCCTGTGTGTCAAAGAATAGATTTCTAAATACTGCTGCTGGTTTATAAAGCACTGAATGGTTTAGGCCCAAAATACATTACTGACCTCCTGCTAAATGATGAACCATCAGATCTCTCAGGTCTTCAGGGACTGGTCAGCTTTCTGTCCCCAGAGTCAGAACTGAACATGGAGAAGCAGCGTTCAGTTATTATGCTCCAAACATCTGGAACAAACTCCCAGAAACCTGCAGGTCCGCTGCAACTCTGACTACTTTTAAATCCAGGCTGAAGACTTTTCTTTTTGTCGCTGCTTTTAATTGAACTATTCATATTTTAGACTGCACTGTAACTTTTATCCATGTATTTTTTTCTTAATGTTTATTTGATTAGCTTTTCTTTTTTAATGCTTAATGTCTTTCATTTTTTTTTTTTTTTTGTAAAGCACTTTGAATTGCCTTGCGTTGAAAAGTGCTCTATAAATAAACTTGCCTTGCCTTGCCTTGCCTTGCCTTGCCTTGCTCGAGGTGGAGTCGAAAGAGATGAGTTTTCAGTCTGCGCCGGAAGGTGTGTAAGCTATCTGCTTTCCTGATGTCAATGGGAGCTCATTCCACCATCTTGGAGCCAGGATAGCAAACCCACGTGTTTCTGCTGATGGGAACTTGGGTCCCCCTCGCAGCGAGCCGTTTGGTTGATGCAGAGCGTAGAGCACGCGCTGGGGTGTACGGTTTAACCATGTCCTGGATGTAGGAAGGGCCAGATCCATTCGCAGCATGGTACGCAAGTACCAGTGTCTTGAAGTGGATTCTAGCAGTTACCGGAAGCCAGTGGAGGGAGCGGAGGAGCGGCGTGGTGTGGGAACATTTAGGAAGGTTGAAGACCAGACGAGCCGCTGCATTCTGGATGAGCTGCAGAGGTCGGATGGCACATGCAGGTAGACCAGCCAGGAGGGAGCTGCAGTAGTCTAGGCGTGAGGTGACGAGAGCCTGGACCAGAACCTGCGTCGCTTTCTGGGTCAGCTGGGGACGTATCTTCCTGATGTTGTAAAGCGTGTATCTGCAGCAGCGGGTTGTAGCAGCTATGTTTGCAGTGAAGCACAGGTTGTTATCTAGGATCACACCCAGATTCCTTGCAGTCTGAGTCGGGGAAACAACAGAGGGGCCGATGTTGATAGTTAGGTCAAGAGAGGGACAATCTTTTCCCGGAAGGAAAAGCACTTCAGTTTTGTCAAGGTTGAGCTTGAGGTGATGAGCGGACATCCACTGAGAGATGTCAGCTAGACAAGCAGAGATGCGTGCGACCACCTGGGTCTCTGAGCGGGGAAAGGACAGGATTAATTGGGTGTCGTCAGCGTCGCAGTGGTATGAAAAACCATGCGGGCTAATGACTGATCCGAGCGAGTTTGTGTACAAGGAGAAGAGGAGGGGACCAAGAACAGAGCCCTGAGGGACCCCTGTAGTTAATTGACAAGGGTCGGACTCGGACCCTCTCCAAGTTGCCCTGTAGGTACGGTCTTTGAGGTATGAGGTGAGGAGGGAAAGTGCAGAGCCTGAAACTCCAAGTTCTTGGAGAGTGCGAAGGAGGATCTGATGATTCACCGTGTCGAATGCAGCAGACAGGTCCAACAGGATGATGACAGAGGAGAGGGAGGCTGCTTTGGCAGTGTGCAGTTCCTCAGTGACAGCAAGGAGGGCAGTTTCTGTGGAGTGACCTGCCTTGAAACCAGACTGGTGCGGATCCAGAAGGTTGTTCTGATGGAGATAGCAGGAGAGTTGTCTAAAGACAGCGCGTTCAAGTGTTTTAGACAGGAACGGGAGGAGAGAGACAGGCCTGTAGTTTATAACATCAGACGGGTTGAGAGTGGGTTTCTTCAGGAGAGGGTTTACTCTCGCCTCCTTGAGACTGTTTGGAAAGAGACCAGAAGTTAGAGAAGTGTTGATGAAATGGGTGAGAAACGGTAGAATATCAGGAGCGATAGTCTGAAGGAGGTTTGAAGGGATAGGGTCCAGAGGACAGGTGGTAGGACGGGCAGAGGTAATGAGGGTAAGAACCTCACTTGGAGAGAGAGGGGAAAAGGAGGTTAGTGTGTGGGTGGAAGGAGGGTCAGGTGACCCGGCGGTGAGTAAAGGTGAGTCAGAAAAAGAAGAGCGAATATCATCAACCTTTTTTTCAAAGTGGTTAACAAAGTCGCTTGACAGAAGGGAGGAGGGGGAAGTTACAATATAGTGATGTTCCATCAGTGTGTGATTTATTAACTCCTTCATGCATGAATTACAACAAACTAAGGATTGTTTCATCTTTGTGCATGAAAAAAAAGAACACATACATAACGATTATTCCAAGGAGTTTTTCAATTGAAGTAATATATATGTTTAACAAACCAATGAACAAAATTATATATTATGAAAAACTATAAAATACAATACACACATTTGACATGAGGACCCCCTTGGTGGTTCTCGAAATATTTGATATACAATTGTGTTTTCTATTTCACATATTGTACTAAGATTCTTTTTGTAATCATGCACAGTATTTTTTTTAATTAAACTTTTATTTATTTTTTTATCTCACGTACCCCCTGCAGTACCCCAACGTACCCATAGGGGTCCGCGTACCCCCATTTGAGAATCACTGGTTTAGAAGGTCATATCAGCGCTGCTGTAGTATGTGTGTGTGTGTGTGTGTGTGTGTGTGTGTGTGTGTGTGTGTGTGTGTGTGTGTGTCCTCTTCATGCTGCTCTCCGTGCTGTTAAGTGACTGGTTCTGTGGTTCTGTGGTCCTGAGCAGGTGTTGGAGGTCCAGATGAAAGCGGACATGGCCGATAAGGAGATGCTGGAGTCGAGTCAGACTAAGATTGAGGAGGAGGTGAGCGACAAGTGCAGCGTCATCAGCGACCAGAAGGCGGTAAGAACTGAGACTATCAACATTTATCACACTGACACACACTCCTGCAGAGAGGAGAGAAGAACTCACGTCCTAAACTGAAGGAAGAATAGAAATACGTTGGTCTTAGAATACTCCCTAACAAGTACACATCTGAATTCAAAATATAACTTAAGTAGAAATATAGAAGTATCATCAACAAAAGTAAAAGTACACTTTGTTTTGAATGGCTCTTTTAGAGGAGTTTTATTACTACAGGATATTTATTAAACAGATACTCATAGTTTTTCAGTTTTTTAAAGTTGTTATTCGTCAATGTCGAGCAAATGTTGGATACTTTATGTACTACCAAGTACACTATTAGTATATATGTATCAGAAAAAGTACACTATTTCCCTCTTAGATGCAGTGGAGAAGGCAGAAAATGAAAGTAAATAAATAAGTGCAATTACCTGAAATACTTCCTCAAAACCTTAACCTGAGTAAAGTTAGAAATGGTCTTAGAATACTTCATTACTCCGAACTAGGTGAGTAGATGTAGTATCAGCTAAATGTACTTAAAATATAAAAATTAAAATACTTATAGAATGTTTTTCTTAAGTTTAAATAAAAACATTTTAAATACTGTGTTGATTTTTAGGACAGTACTACGTTCTATCAGATAAGTATATCATGTGTTTTTATATGTAAGACGTAGCTAGTAACTATTAGTGTCAAATCAATGTAGTGGAGTAAAAGTACAACACTTTTATTTGCCTCCAAAATCGAGTGGTATGAAGTGTGTGTAGCATAAAAAGGAACCGGACCCCCACTGGATCTCTTATTGTACATCACAGAATAATGAGCCTCGCCGTGAACATAATGAAAGCCGGTGATGTGATCTTTCTTGATGCTTCCTTTGAGGATGTGATGATCTGTGTGCAGACCATCAATGCGATGGACTCTAAGATGAGCAGTCTGGAGCAGAGGATCTCCGAGCTCTCTGAGGCCAACAAGCTGGCAGCCAACAGCAGCATCTACACCCAGAAAAACATGTAAGTCCTGCAAGTACGATTAGTCAGCAAAAATAAATATCCAGCTATTGTGATCGTCTGTTAATCGCTGAAGTAATGTTTCATGCAAACATGTCAGTAACTGCAGGTTTCAACCGTTGACAGTTGGAAAGTTCCAGTATTTAAGCGCCATTTATTGTCATTTTGCACCACAACAAAAAGCAGTTGTGGCTTAGATCATTATGATGCACAAGAAAAACATTAAAAAGTGATAACCCTGAAGTAGTAGGAGTGAAATTAGGTGAATAGAGTGGTGCAGGAACGAGTCCTAAAACCCGGAGGTGAGTTAGCATTGTACCACTTCCTGTTCCCTCGTCTCAGCCAATGGGATCGCTCCATAGGATTTTGGAAAATAGCTCGAAATAAGAGCCTGTTTGATAAATGCACGTTTTGTTCATAATCTCCACATGTCTACCAGACATACTGGAATACTCTTCCAGTTGAACTTAAAACCTGTACTGATTTTAACTCATTTTCTTATGGGGCAAAAAAAAAAGATATTAATGCCAACATTAATTACACTGTAATCTGAGTTTTTTTTTTATTTGAACTGTATTGTCATACTATATCTTAGATATTTGATTTAAGTGTATTTGAAGTGTAAGGCAAGGCAAGGCAAGGCAAGGCAAGTTTATTTATATAGCACTTTTCAACACAAGGCAATTCAAAGTGCTTTACAAAAAATGAAAGACATTCAGACAAAGGCATTTAAAATCAGTCATTTAAAAGAAAAGCTAATAAAAGAAACATTAAAAGAAAAAGTTACATGGATAAAAGTTAGAGTGCAGTTTAAGATGTGAATAGTTCAATTAAAAGCAGCGACAAAAAGAAAAGTCTTCGGCCTGGATTTGAAAGTAGTCAGAGTTGCAGCGGACCTGCAGGTTTCTGGGAGTTTGTTCCAGATACTTGGAGCATAATAACTGAACGCTGCTTCTCCATGTTTAGTTCTGACTCTGGGGACAGAAAGCTGACCAGTCCCTGAAGACCTGAGAGATCTGGATGGTTCATAGTTTAGCAGGAGGTCAGAAATGTATTTTGGGCCTAAACCATTCAGTGCTTTATAAACCAGCAGCAGTATTTTGAAATCTATTCTTTGACACACAGGAAGCCAGTGTAAAGACTTCAGAACAGGAGTGATGTGATCCACTTTCTTAGTGTTAGTGAGGACTCGAGCAGCAGCGTTCTGAATCAGCTGCAGCTTTCTAATAGATTTTTTAGTGAGACCTGTGAAGACACCATTGCAGTAGTCGAGTCTACTGAAGATAAAGGCATGGACAAGTTTCTCCAGATCCTGCTGTGACATTAGTCTTTTAATCCTAGATATGTTCTGTAGGTGATAGTAGGCTGATTTAGTAACTGTTTTAATGTGACCATTACCAAAACCATTACCTCAGTTTTATCTGTGTTTAATTGGAGAAAGTTCTGACACATCCAGTCATTGATTTCTTCAATGCACATACTCAGTGTTTGAACTGGAGCATAGTCTCCTGGTGAAATTGTTACGTACATTTGTGTGTCATCTGCATAGCTATGGTAACTTATTTTGTTGTTCTTCATTATCTGAGCCAGTGGTAGCATGTAGACGTTAAAGAGAAGAGGCCCCAAGATGGAGCCTTGAGGAACCCCACATGTCATATTTGTCAACTCAGATGTGTATTTACCTATAGAAACAAAGTTGTTTCTATCTTTTAAGTAGAATTTTAACCAATTTAGAACTGTTTCCGAAAGTCCCACCCAGTTTTCCAGTCGGTCTAGTAATATGCTGTGGTCAACAGTGTCAAACGCAGCACTGAGATCTAATAATACTAACACTGAAGTTCTGCCACTGTCTGTGTTTAAGTGGATGTCGTTAAAGACCTTTACAAGAGCAGTCTGAGTGCTGTGGTTTGGACGAAAGCCTGACTGCAACACATCGAAACAGTTATTTAAATGCAAGAAATTACTCAACTGTTGAAAAACGACTTTTTCAATGATTTTACCTAGAAATGGCAGGTTTGATATGGGCCTGTAATTGTTCATTAGAAGCATCTAGATTATTCTTTTTTAAGAGTGGTTTAATGACTGCAGTTTTCAGGGCCTGTGGAAAAACACCTGAGTGAAGAGATTTGTTTACTATATGAAGTAGTTCTGAGGCCATGCAACGAAAAACATCTTTGAAACATCCTGTTGGAATAATATCAAGGCAGCAGGAGGAGGACTTCAGAAGTTGAATAATGTCCTCGAGGTTTTTATCATTAATCTGATGGAATTGTGTCATGATGTCTGAATTGATGTTAAGTGGACACAGAGACAACACATTTGCTGTTCCTGATGCAGAGGCACTGACTGCTTGTCTGATTTTCTGAATGTTGTCAGTGAAAAGGCAAAATCATTGCACGCCCTGGTGGATAGAAATTCAGAGGCTACTGACACTGGGGGGTTAGTTAGTCTGTCGACGGTAGCAAACAAGGCACGTGCGTTGTTTTTGTTTTTGGTAATGATGTCAGAGAAGAACGATTGTCGTGCGTTTTTCAATTCCAAATTATAAAGGCCAAGTCTCTCTTTATAGATTTCAAAGTGAACCTGGAGATTTGTTTTTCGCCACCTGCGTTCAGCTTTTCGACACACTCTTTTTTCTGCTCTCACGGTCATGGCCTTTCTCCATGGAGATATTTTCTTCCCAGTCACTTCCTTTACCTTAGTTGGAGCAATGGCATCTATAACATTTTAATTTTTGAATTAAAATGATCTACTAGCTCATTTACTGAGATGTTAGCAGGGGCAAGTGTGGAAGAAAAATTCTGAGTAAACATTTCCCTAGTATTTTCAGTTAAATATCGCTTTGTGGTTATCTCTTTTTGAACATTTTTCTGTATTATGTTCGTAACCTGTATTTAAATCAGGCATTATAATTATTTGAGTGACCGAGATCATGTAAGTGTATTTCAAGTGTACTTTGTATTCATTTATTGATCTGTACTTAAGTCAGGTTTTCAAATGGTTTGACCGATAGAGATCATGCAATGTTATTATTTGTTTATTGATTGCTATGAACCTGCCTGAGGACCACAGATGGAAATGAGCTATTAGCTATAATCTGGCATCTCTTCTCTTTGCTGAGATTAATGTTTTTTATGTGCATGGTCCTTCGATAAGTAAATACAAATACTTTTATAATTTTATAATCATAAATCTAATGGCCAGAAGCAAAATGCTAACGTCATGCTATAGAGGAACTACTGCCGAGTCCAGCAGCACGACTTCAACGTCAACTTAAGATCCATATTCAAACATACAGATTCTAAATGGAACGAGTTGAAGCGTTTGTTTGAACACTTTGCAGGAGGCAGGGACTTGCTTTCAAGCAGAACAGAAACTAACTTAGAGGAGTGTTCACGTGTTCGGTGTAATGACATACAACGTCCTCCACGACTTCAGTAGTCCTATTCAGCCACTTGGTAACAACCATCGTTTTTCAGACACGTCAACTCTTCAGAAATCACCAGCTGATGATTTAATGTCGTAGAACAAAACGTGATCCGTCTTTTCGATGTGTCTCAACCACAGACCTTATTTCCAGCTTTCCAAACTCCTATGGAGCGATCCCATTGGCTCAGAGACGAGGGAACAGGAAGTGGTGAAATGCTGACTCACTTCCGGGTGTTAGGACTCGTCGCTGCACCACTCTATGAACATTAGCTGCAGTCCTAACCGAAACATTTAAATAAAAGCAATAAAAAACATTTCTCTAGATCTCGTTTTAGGACAATGACATTTGGGGGGTTCGCTTTTGTGTGACTATTCTAATAAAACATTAGCTTATACCGTCATTATTTGTATAATATTCACATTCAATTTCAATTAAAAGGTGTTATCATCATATGCACAAAGCCACAGGGTAGACATGGCAATGAAATTCTTCTGACCTGAGCTCCTCCAACAACGCAACATATATAATAAAATACAAAGTAGTGCAATAAGTCTTTACACATGTCAATAGAAAATGATATGTACAAGAACGGAATGTAAAATTAAATAATACATACGACCAAATTAAATACGGTTTATTGCGGTGATAACTATTTATATAAATAAGTCAATGGCAAACAGATGAATGTTTATCGGAGCTCAGGTGTTTAGCAGTCTTATATAAGATCATGGGCAAGATATAGGTTCAAGGTTTAAGATAAGCTTTATTTACCCCGAAGGAAATTGCTGTGCCAGGGTTACAAAAATACAACAGCATAATGATACAACTGTACACTAACAGTGCAGTAAAAAGAGCAATTAAATAACTACAGGACGGTCACATACATAATGTAAATATTAACGGTATTTAGTATTGCAAATAACATAGTGGCAGATACGTAATTGCACGTTATTATAGAGCATTGTGCAAAACGCCACATGTTTGTCCTTTGAGAGCGTGAACGACTCCCAGCACGACCCCAGGTGGGTTTGCCTCGTGTCGAAGTGTTTGCACACAGTCTGTGTGGTTTCGGCAGGAAAGCGCAGGAGGAGATGATCTCGGAGCTCCGGCAGCAGAAGTTCTACCTGGAGTCTCAGGCCGGGAAGCTGGAGGCGCAGAACGCTAAGCTGGAGGAACATCTGGAGAAGATGAGTCAGCAGGAACAGAGCAACAAGAGCCGAGTCGTGGAGCAGGAGACCAGGCTCAGAGAGGTGAGGGGGGAGAAACAGCTGAGTCATGTCTGTGAGGGGGAGAAACTGCTGAGTCATGTCTGTGAGGGGGGAGAAACTGCTGTCTGTGAGGGGGAGAAACTGCTGAGTCATGTCTGTGAGGGGAGAAACTGCTGAGTCATGTCTGTGAGGGGGAGAAACTGCTGAGTCATGTCTGTGAGGGAGGAGAAACTGCTGAGTCATGTCTGTGAGGGAGGAGAAACTGCTGTCTGCTGTGAGGGGGAGAAACTGCTGAGTCATGTCTGTGGGGGGGAGAAACTGCTGAGTCATGTCTGCGAGAGGGAGAAACTGCTGAGTCATGTCTGTGAGGGGGGAGAAACTGCTGAGTCATGTCTGTGAGGGAGGAGAAACTGCTGAGTCATGTCTGTGAGGGAGGAGAAACTGCTGTCTGTGAGGGGGAGAAACTGCTGAGTCATGTCTGTGGGGGGGAGAAACTGCTGAGTCATGTCTGCGAGAGGGAGAAACTGCTGAGTCATGTCTGTGAGGGGGAAGAAACTGCTGAGTCATGTCTGTGAGGGGGAGAAACTGCTGAGTCATGTCTGTGAGGGGGAGAAACTGCTGAGTCATGTCTGTGAGGGGGAGAAACTGCTGAGTCATGTCTGTGATGGGGAGAAACTGCTGAGTCATGTCTGTGAGAGGGAGAAACTGCTGAGTCATGTCTGTGAGGGGGGAGAAACTGCTGAGTCATGTCTGTGAGGGGGGAGAAACTGCTGAGTCATGTCTGTGATGGGGAGAAACTGCTGAGTCATGTCTGTGAGAGGGAGAAACTGCTGAGTCATGTCTGTGAGAGGGAGAAACTGCTGAGTCATGTCTGTGAGAGGGAGAAACTGCTGAGTCATGTCTGTGAGAGGGAGAAACTGCTGAGTCATGCCTGTGAGAGGGAGAAACTGCTGAGTCATGTCTGTGAGAGGGAGAAACTGCTGAGTCATGTCTGTGAGAGGGAGAAACTGCTGAGTCATGTCTGCTAAAAGAGGCTCTTCGACCTGAGTTTAACACATATATTTGTAGATAAGCTCTAAATTAGCAATATCCCCCTTTTAATTAGTAATTGTATTTTTTAAAGTTTTTTTAAGTTTTTTTAAAGTTGAATGTCTTGCTTTATTATTTGTTTACTTTCTTTCATATTTAACCACGTTTAAAGTGCTGAGTCATGTCTGCTAAAAGAGTGATGGAGCACGAGACATTAGTTGGTTTTATTAGATAATAGTTGGTTTTATTAGATAATAGTTGGTTTTATAATATTCATTATTAATATTAATTTTATTATTATTATTATATTTTCTTTCTTTTACAGTTTTTTATATTTTGGGGTATTTTTCTTATATCTTTTATAATTGGCCATTGGAAATACCTGTAAATGCCATAAAAGCATCACAATAGCCCTTTTTATATACATCGCAGAGTAAGGTGGCGAGTGGTTTATTAACACACCCAATGTGCAAAAGTGACCTCAGGTTAAGCAGGCTGAGTACCCCTGCTTTGAGGGTACTGTTTTGATTGTACTGGTATACATTTTATTTTAAAGATACTCAGCTCTAGCAACTGGTAGTGATCAATAAACATATTAACTCATTGCTTATATGTCGTATCTTAGAGTTACTGGAGGCGTGAAAATCCCCAAAACGTCCATATTTTAATTCAGATTTTACCAAAAAGCTGCTCAACCTGTCCAGCCAGAGTCAGGGTTTACTGTCCGTGTGGATTAACCCTTCCTCGACCTTCCTCGCCCCCTTTCTCTCCCTCTCAGCTGGGTCTGGAGCACGAGGAGCAGAAGCTGGAGATAAAGCGCCAGGCGTCAGATCTGAGTCTGTCTCTGCAGGAGCGAGAGTCTCAGATCAGCAACCTGCAGGCGGCTCGGCTGGCTCTGGAGAACCAGCTGCAGCAGGCCAGGTCTGAACTGGAGGACACGACCGCTGAGGCAGAGGAGGAGATCACCGTGCTCAGGGTGAGGAAGAGGAGGGGGGGGGAAGAGGAAGAGTACTGAAGCAGGGTTTCAAGATGTTATTATGTCAGACAAATGGGAGAATTCTGGTCAAATATTATACGTGTTTGTTCTTGAGCTTTAAAACAATCAGAGATGGCAAAAGTACACACATCCTTTACTCAAGTAGAAGTACAGAGGCTTTGAAGTGTACTTCAGTAAAAAGTACCCATAGCTAGCAGCTGCTTTAAAGAGTACCTGACCTCAATAGAACAATAATGTCATTGTTAGCTAATGAATGTTTCCATGCTGAACAACGGCAACATGACAACGTTTCCATTGGTCCCTCTTCTTTAGAGAAGACCAGGAAGTGATGGATTTACTGCACAATTATAACATGAAATTCCCCCTGGTGTCATTCTGCCTGTCACCCCTTGATTCTACTTGACGGTTCAAATGAGATGTCAACCATCAGAATTGGATCAGGGGTTCCAGAGATATCACTGTGCAAAACACACCGGTCAATTTTGACCAAAAATAGCATGGGAAGGGCGTCTGACCGAACGCAAGAGAAGGGCTGGCATTTAGATTAATGTTTTATTAAGCTTCTTCTTTTCCCTTTTGAACATTACGGAAACTATTTGGGAATCGCTTTTATTTTGCTTCTCTTTGTTATTATTATTATTGTTTATTTTTGTTTCTAACATTTTCAATAAATTGACTAATAATAATATCTTTTTTTTTAAAGAAAAGTAGGATATTTCTAATAAAACAAGTCCCCTCAATAGATTTAAGAAAAGATGGATGGATAAACCTACTGTATATTAACCCCGTAAGGGAACTCAGGTGTCTTAGCAGAAACAGCAATAAGGGTGAAATAGGACAGATATTGATTCGCTCAAGAACAATACAAAACAATTGAAAATAAAGTAAGAAATAATAAATGTTAAAAGACTTGTGCATAACGCAAACAAACTAAATAAATATTACACAAGACTATACGCCGTTACTCTGAACACAAAAGATATCCCTCAATTTGAGGACTTTGCATATTCTTTATACAACATATTTAAAAATCCTTGTAGGCTTGTCTGGATGATGATGAATGAAGCTCAGCGCAAGTTCTTTCAGGAAGACTGGGTATCCAGCAGCCAATCAGCGTGCAGCAGCCAAGCTTTAAAATGGTTCTCTTCTCTCCTGCAGTCAGCTGTGATTCCAGGTGTTCATGCCGCCTCCCGCCTCCTCCCCATCCGCCTCCTCCCCTCCCGCCTCCTCCCCATCCGCCTCCTCTCCATCCGCCTCCTCTCCATCCGCCTCCTCTCCATCCGCCTCCTCTCATCACATCCAGTGCCAGGAGAGCTAATCCAAAGACTTCATCACACCCCCTCTTCATCCCATCCAGATCTTCAGCATCACCACCAGTGTCTAGACCCCGGGGGGTTCCCTATGCTCACGGCTGCATTCCCCTTTAGATATACCATTTCAGGATCGGGGTCTAATCGCCAAAGACTTAAAGGCTCCGTGTCACGGCCATTTCTACTGATCATATTTCCATCGCTGAGGTCTAAAATAGATGTATATTGTTCAATGTTCCAAACTCACATTGGTTTCTCACAGCATCTCTGTGTAGTCTGTGTATTCACTCTCTGTCCTACACGGCTTGTTGGAGCTCCCCCCCCCCCCCCTGTGAGCCCACTGTGCTCTGATTGGTCGGGACGTTGCGAGGCTCGTTGCTGCTCGCCGCTGCTGCGAGCTGCTGCGAGCTGCTGCGAGGAGCGGACAGGTTTCCGGGTCGGCGATACAGCGAGAACAAGCGAAACTCATCCTGAGCACACACACACTCACAGCCGAAGTAAAACAATAAGTGAGGCTTGATATTGAGGAAGAAAAAGGTTTGTAAGGCTGTGAGAATGGGTCTGCTGCGGAGGAGAGCATTTCTCCGAGACCCCAACTCGTCTATTACCAGCGTTCAGGGAGCTCTATGCAAGTCAATGGGACTCCCTGTGAGTTAGCCAAGGGGTCCTGGTGTGAGAGGGGCTCCGAGGATTTGTTGATTTGGGCGTTCACACGTCACAGAACCCAGGAAGTAAACAATGGAAAATGAGAACTCTCCAACGAGGCGTTCGGGGGCAGCAGACAGGTCTTCTCAGCGTTAGAGTTTACTCGCTACAGGGTGCACTTTGAGGGTCTGTGACTGCAGACCGTTCACATGCAGAACAACCTTCACAACACACAAGAAGACGGGTGATAACCAGAAAAGCACGACATGGGACATTTAACTTTTAGAAATGTTCTTTAAACAAAAGGAAGTCTCTCCTGATTGAATTGCATTAAGGTGCCTCTGCCTTTTAAGCCTGGTTCTACCTGCGGGTCCCTTAAGACATTTTATACAGCCTCTCTTTTCTACACTTCTTCATTATTGATTTCTAATACTAGTGGTTCATGCTCTGACGTCAGATTTTAATGGACGACACGCCAGGAAGAACGATCCACTCAGCACTTTTATTATTAGTCACTTAGGACTTTAAGATGTCGTTTAAAGACACTTCCATTCTCTGTAAACGTAATGCACAGTAAAGTCTTCTGAAGGGACATTATGACTTCAATGTGTCTGAGATGTTCCCGATCAAATACCGTCTTCTCAATTCAATTTAAATTCTATAGCTTTATTGCCATGACAATAGTTACATACAGTATTGCTAAAGCTCTGTATAGTTGCAGCATCTAGGCACAAATACATACATATAAACAAACTGATATATAAGATATGTGAGATCTTCTCTCTGCGTGAAGGTGACGTCTCCTCGGCTGTTAACTCTTCTCTCTTGTCGTTTCCTCCAGGCTCACAGAGACGAGATTCAACGCAAGTTTGACGTCTTGAGAGACAGCTGTGCGGTAAGCTGCTCTCTCTCTTTCCACTACACACAGCTTCACTTTCTTCACACATCGTCACACACCGCAGCCTAAAGCTGCCGCAATATCTCCGTCCATATGTGTGTCTGTCCCTTCTGGGTAAATCAGGCTTCATTAGGACAATATGTACAATCATAATAATAATAATAATAATATATAAGTGACTTGCTGTGATTTTAGACTTCTTATTCCTTTTCATCCAAGGGTCATTTGTGCTGAAAGATAAGCACAGTATTATATTCTAAACCGTAGAGCCTATATTAGATATTGGTTTGTCGTAAAGAATATCATGAATGTGGGAAATGAAGTCATTGAACGTGACATTTTTAGATTTTCCTTTGGTGCTCTTTGTGGTTATAGTGTGATAAGTAGGACCGCGGTAGTCGGTAGTCCAGGGCATGCATGCAATTATGTGTTTTTCCTTTTGAACATCACTATTTAAGTCGCACACTTAGAGGCAACAGAGCTTAGCGAACATGTGGCTGTTACTTCCCGAGTAAAGATATCTTTGAAAGTATCATGAGTTCAGATTACTGCATTTCAGTGTGTAGTGCTGCCGGAGAAACTCCGTGACTTTTCTCTCTGCGGAAAAAACATTATTTGCAGTTCACGTAAGCGGCCGTGCACATGCTGCATATTGTACGTGATCAAGTCCACTGTTGTCAATACACACACATCTATTGGCACTACAGCTGTGCCCAAAACGGAACTTGTCCATGTCGGGAAGAGACTATGACGCACCATGGTGACCGGACGTCTCCTTCAAGGTGGGGTAGGTCATTTTGGAGAAACCAGCCGAGTGCGCGAGAATTTGAAAATACACATCTGCCACTTCCTCACAGAGCCCCTCCTCCAACACACACGAACGCGCACATGACCAACGAGGGCACGAGATAAGTGTGTGCCCAGATGGGAGGCTGACAGGCAGGTAGGCCATCCAGTTACTTTAGCCGGCTCAGATGATTGGTCGAGCTTTTCACAGCGCCACGGCTTCCACAGTGACATGTTTTATGGATTTGTTGTCAAAGCACTTCAGATATTCATTGCTGTCGGGATGTTAAGAGCATTCCATGGAATATAACAACAAGTGTATCTCGAGCCGGTTTCTCAAACTTACCCCACCTTTCATGATAAAAGCAGAATCTGAAGAGCCGCGATGATGTGTGCAGAGTTTAGACTGCAGCTGTTTATCCGATCTGATGAAGGTAACCACTGTGCGTAATCAACACTGCGCTCTATCACGTGGTTTACGACTCACTTTTGCTAGCTGCTTTTTAAATGTTCTTTAAGTGTAAGAAGTGTTGGCAATGGATGGTGGTTTGCTAATTAAAGCTGCGGGTTTTTTCCGGGATGTTCCACGGGGCGCTGGTGACGATTTTGTGTCACCAGCGTTTTTATTTCCTCAGTTAGCTTGGAGCCTCAGCTTAATTGGGACTAAAAATACAACCGGTACTATCTATAACCTTTCTTAACAAAGCAATGATTGAGAATCCAGTCGAGCTGGGTGAGAAATACTGTTCCAAATAGACTCTTTCTTTGTACCCAAGTAGTACTTCAATTCCCAATTGAATTGCTTTGTTTTCACAACACCACTTGTGCAAATGAACAACGATGTGAGCTTTCATTGCCAACAGAAGCCCAGGAGGATCAGTGGCAGGATTTGTTGACATGCTTTTGTTGTCTTGTACTCAACTTGAACTGTTTTTAATTAGATAGCAAAGCATCTCACAGTCCATCAAGTCCAATAAAATACAGTTTATTAAACAGTTAAAAGTAAACGTGTCGTTCAATAGCCCTTCAAATGTGTTTATTTTGCAATGAGAGCGGTGTTAAAGTATGTTTTAATCCCAAATGGTTTTCTAAGTAACTTTATTTGTGTTGCTACACAGGTAAGGTTCAAGCACACAGTACAGTTCTCTCAGTCCCTAGACTATTCATACTGTAACTATTATTATATTATTATTAGTGCCCCACTCACCTTGAGGAGGTGATGTGGTCACGTTAAAGGAATTTGAGTTCCTTCAAAGTCATTTACCTTGAATACACATCATTACGGTCTTCATTTCTGCCAGTGTCCTACTTCTGAGGTCCTCCCACTCACAAACTGCTCAGGAAGCTCTGTCCATGCATTCAGCGGTCTGCAGCAAGGGCCAACGAGGACATATCCTCCTCACTTTGAAGAGTCCTCTCCTGCTGATGGTCAGGTGTATATCAGTATGTAGTGTCTCTACTTTAAAGAGTCCTCTCCTGCTGATGTTCAGGTGTATATCAGTATGTAGTGTCTCTACTTTAAAGAGTCCTCTCCTGCTGATGTTCAGGTGTATATCAGTATGTAGTGTCTCTACTTTAAAGAGTCCTCTCCCGCTGATGTTCAGGTGTATATCAGTATGTAGTGTCTCTACTTTAAAGAGTCCTCTCCTGCTGATGTTCAGGGTGTATATCAGTATGTAGTGTCTCTACTTTAAAGAGTCCTCTCCTGCTGATGTTCAGGTGTATATCAGTATGTAGTGTCTCTACTTAAAGAGTCCTCTCCTGCTGATGTTCAGGTGTATATCAGTATGTAGTGTCTCTACTTTAAAGAGTCCTCTCCTGCTGATGTTCAGGTGTATATCAGTATGTAGTGTCTCTACTTTAAAGAGTCCTCTCCTGCTGATGTTCAGGTGTATATCAGTATGTAGTGTCTCTACTTTAAAGAGTCCTCTCCTGCTGATGTTCAGGTGTATATCAGTATGTAGTGTCTCTACTTTAAAGAGTCCTCTCCTGCTCATGTTCAGGTGTATATCAGTATGTAGTGTCTCTACTTTAAAGAGTCCTCTCCTGCTGATGTTCAGGTGTATATCAGTATGTAGTGTCTCTACTTTAAAGAGTCCTCTCCTGCTGATGTTCAGGTGTATATCAGTATGTAGTGTCTCTACTTTAAAGAGTCCTCTCCCGCTGATGTTCAGGTGTATATCAGTATGTAGTGTCTCTACTTTAAAGAGTCCTCTCCCGCTGATGTTCAGGTGTATATCAGTATGTAGTGTCTCTACTTTAAAGAGTCCTCTCCTGCTGATGTTCAGGTGTATATCAGTATGTAGTGTCTCTACTTTAAAGAGTCCTCTCCTGCTGATGTTCAGGTGTATATCAGTATGTAGTGTCTCTACTTTAAAGAGTCCTCTCCTGCTGATGTTCAGGTGTATATCAGTATGTAGTGTCTCTACTTTAAAGAGTCCTCTCCTGCTGATGTTCAGGTGTATATCAGTATGTAGTGTCTCTACTTTAAAGAGTCCTCTCCTGCTGATGTTCAGGTGTATATCAGTATGTAGTGTCTCCTACTTTAAAGAGTCCTCTCCTGCTGATGTTCAGGTGTATATCAGTATGTAGTGTCTCTACTTTAAAGAGTCCTCTCCTGCTGATGTTCAGGTGTATATCAGTATGTAGTGTCTCTACTTTAAAGAGTCCTCTCCCGCTGATGTTCAGGTGTATATCAGTATGTAGTGTCTCTACTTTAAAGAGTCCTCTCCTGCTGATGTTCAGGTGTATATCAGTATGTAGTGTCTCTACTTTAAAGAGTCCTCTCCTGCTGATGTTCAGGTGTATATCAGTATGTAGTGTCTCTACTTTAAAGAGTCCTCTCCTGCTGATGTTCAGGTGTATATCAGTGTGTAGTGTCTCTACTTTAAAGAGTCCTCTCCTGCTGATGTTCAGGTGTATATCAGTAAAGCTTAAAGGCTTCCCCCCTACGCCTCATGGAAGTTGTGCACGGAGAAGTTCAGTTACTCTGCTCCAAACATCTGGAACCAGCTCCCAGAAACCTGCCGGTCCGCTGCGACTCTGACTGCTTTCACATCCAGGCCGGAGACTTTTCTTTTTGCCGCCGCTTTTAACTGAACTATTCACATCTCACGCTGCACCGTAACTTCTATGCATGTTCCTTGTTATTGTCGTTGCTCAGTCTTGTAGGATATTTAAAAGTGTGCCACATCAACACGGCTCCGCTTCACGTTAAAAACAGTCCAAATAAAACTCTGTAGGCGCTGATTTATTTGCCTTCCTTTGGCGGCTCAGTCCCACCCCTTCCTGATATAGGAATGTTATAATAATAATATATTTAATTTATATAGCGCTTCTCATCTGCCAAGACAAATCTCGAAGTGCTTCACAACAAGGGATACACTTTGAGAGATTAAACAAATAATTGTAATAATAATAAGAAATCAAAATATAAAATAGAGTACACAAATAAAAGTCGGAGATAGCGATAAAAATGGCAGTACTCCAGGTGTAGCGTGCTCAAAGTTTATTGGAAGGCCTGCCGAAAGAAGAGGGTCTTAAGGTTATGTTGTTTGTTGTTGTTTTTTTGTTTCTTTCCGTTAACCGTCAAGTGGGAAATAAGTGTTTTTTGTGTTTCTCTTAGTATCCTAAGATACTGTTATGTTTGGCTGTGAAAGAAAAATAATGATGATGAAGGGCAGACATCTATTTCTATTTAATTAAATCTTTTTTAGAAAAGGTCATATACGATTGTTTTCTTCTCCCTGCTCCCTGTGTTGGAGAGACATGTTTTGTTGGCAATTATTGTACATTGGGTTTTGCGTACCATGAGCGGAACAAATACTATATTTAATTCAATACTAATTCCTAAATTGAAACAATATATTAAGATCTAAATTAATTAGGAAATAATACATTTATTATCAACACAAAAAACGGCTCCAATAGTTATTCTTGTTTTATTATCTTTGCTTTTAAATGCGTGTTTCTAAACGCCCTTTATAATATGTTTCTTAATGTCTCTTTGTGAAGCGCTTTGAATTGCCTTGTGTTGAAAGGTGCGGTATAAATAAACGTGCCTTGCCTTAGACATGTTTCCCACGAGAGTCTTTAACCCGCGTCTCGCTGCTATTCATTCAAATGTTACTTTATTATGTGCCCTTCTCGGTCGGTCGCTCACCGGGTGAAGCGGCCTTGGGTTCCTTGAAAGGCGCTATACAAATGTAATCTATTGTGATTGTGATGAGAGTGCGGGAGTCTGAGGGCTGATTGGAGGACCAGGCTGATGAGATGATTGGCCGGCTGGAGACATCGCACCGGGGTGATATCTGCATTATATCACTACCCAGATCTCTGCTTCCTGCATGCGTGCAGCCGTGCAGTGGTCGACTCGTGAGGATGGGAAACAACACGCAGAACGAGAGACCTTTGTCTGCGTGTGGATACCCTGGGGGGGTTCGGGCTACCCTTAGAGCTATCTGATGAAAACATGTGTCTGCAAGCGGGACATGATGATCACCAGCTGCCAGAGAGACCGTCTGAAGCGAGAACCTTTCCTGAAGCAGCCTGTTGAATGATTGTGGCACACATTCAGTGCGTGATGCTCTTTTTATTATGCCTCAAAATGAATGTACTTTAACGTAAAGCTTAGAGCAGGGGTGTCAAACTCAAGGCCCGGGGACCAAATCCGGCCCGCGACTTCATTTAATGCGGCCCGCATGCAAAGAATATAATAAGTTTATTATATGGTTACATGCCACTTTACGTGCCCATAAAGTAGCCTACATGTCCCACAATGCATCTTGTTTTGTGACATGCTCACTGAAGAGACTTACAATTATTTGCCTATAGACTTCTGCTTTCAGACGTAGTTAGTTATGAAGTTATTACCCTATGCGATAATAATTCAATGCAGAGGAAATGATGTATTATAATACATTATTTTATATATATTATATATTTATATAGTCCTAAAGTCACAACCGGCCCTTTGAGTGCAGCCATAATTGTGATGTGGCCCGCGAATACATTTAGTTTGACACCCCTGGGTTAGAGAACCCTTTGCACAGTCTCCATGTCGTCTGTGACAAATATGCACTTTATTTAGAAGGGGAACAGGGTATGTGTCTCTTGTAGGCATTACAGTAAGCGTTTAAGACTTCATTATTTCACTTTAGTGACCCTTTGGCGAGACGGACCCAAAGAGACGATCCTACAGGCTTGCATTTATGTCTTTTAACTAGCAGATAAAAGAGGTCAATTTCACTGCCGTACAATTTATTCAAAACATTGCATGAACTCAAATTGTCCGTACAGTCCGAAACACCGTTAAGTAAAATAACCTATCAAGATGCTGTGATCCCTTTCCATCAAAGGAGTTGCTGAACATCGTTTTAAAGTTCCGGGCTTGGTCTGATTGCTGTGATCCGTATTATACCTCGTTCACTGCTCACTTTCCCATTCGTTTGTGATTTTATACATATTTTAATGTATTTTTGTATTGTGTGAAACGGTATTTCGATCTCTCCGTCTGTCCACACAAACCGAAAGATTGACAACAAAGTAGACTTTCGACTTGATATGCTGAGATAACGTGCTCCACCCGGCAGGTGATCACGGATCTGGAGGAGCAGCTGACGGCGCTGACGCAGGATAACGCCGAGCTGAACCGGCAGAACTTCTACCTCTCCAAGCAGCTGGACGAGGCTTCGGACGAGCGGGAGGACCGCTGCACCTCGGCCAGGACGTGGACCGGCTGAGGAGGGAGGTGGCCGACCGCGAGAGGCACCTCAACAACCAGAAACAGGTAGGGGTGTGTGTGTGTGGTGTGTGTGTGTGTGTGTGTGTGTGTGTGTGTTGTGTGTGTGTGGTGTGTGTGTGTGTGGTGTGTGTGGTGTGTGTGTGTGGTGTGTGTGTGTGTGTGTGTGTGTGTGTGTGTGTGTGTGTGTGTGTGTGTGTGTGTGTGTGTGTGTGTGTGTGTGTGTGTGTGTGTGGGTGTGTGTGTGTGTGTGTGTGTGTGTCCATCCCATGTTGGTGAACACGATATCTCTAAAAACACCTGGAGGGAAGTTCTTCATATTTGGCATGGAGGATGAATTGAATTTGTGTTGCTACTGTACACACCAGCATATTTTTTGGACATTAATTGTCATGACACTTGATGAACTGGTGAAGCATAGGCCACGGAAGAAGAAGCTGTAACAATGTGTCTTGGATCTGAATACTAATGAAACACCCCACTGCTTTTACCCGTGGAAACAGCCTGAGGGGAAATGTTTGTTAATGGCTAAATAGGATGCAGAAAAACGCCTTCATTTAATCAATTCTGACGTGCGAGCACATGACGTAGCCAGCTGTTAGCGCTGATACATATTTATATTGTCCAGACAGTATGAAACTATAACAGCTAAGCTGACACACATTTCATTTTTTGAAGTCCATTTTGATCTTGTCGATGTTTTAGGAGGACGCCATCTTGTTTTTTTCTTACCCTTTGTTTACTTTACAATGAAAGCCTTGCGATTGGTTGTCTAGTACCTACTTCTGACGCTGCTGTGAACAACCAGTGCAAGGAAACGCTGGTAAATTGCTTTTCTGTTTTTTTGCAACTTTTCAAACATTACATTTTCTAATAAATTGTGGGGGAAATCAAAATGCTTATTTTTAAACCAGTTTGTTTTTCACAGTTCACAGCTATGCTCTGAACCAATCACTATAGGCCATGGTTACATTTTTGAATGAGGTTGAAGAATAAATACATATATTTCAAATCGTGCCTTTTCTGTTATCGTAATGGGTTTGATGACCGCTTCTAGACGTTGGAAAACAGACAAGTGTCCGGACTCGAAGGAATTGGTCAGCAATGCAATGGTTGAGGCTGCGACCTACGAGGCTATGCTTACTCTGATGGAAGGCGATGGAGATGATGACGATACTCGTTGGGAAAGTTTCCGGACACACGAAATAGTTTCAAAGTTAGCCTGAAATCAGTAGTCCAAACACATTGAATTGCTGATGTACTGTTTTGTTATGCAAGCCATGCCTTATGGTGTCTTTGCCAGGACCCTGGGGAAGGTTTTTTTTTTTAATGCAGCTGTGACAACAATTATTTCCCTGTTCGATAATGAAAGATTCAATACACAACCGCCCTCAAGACACCAGGTTTCCACTTCCCCACATTGTGTGATACCTTCCGCTCTACCTCTGACCACCTCCCTCCTGACGGTCTTAAGCGTAAGTCAGGCAGCAGAAACCCTGCGAACATGGCAGTAAAGTTACGAGCTGTTATGCTGGCTGCAGAGAGAAACAAAGAGAGGAGGCTTTGGTGTGTGTGTGTGTTGTGTGTGTGTGTGTGTGTGTGTGTGTGTGTGTGTGTGTGTGTTGTGGTGTGTGTGTGTGTGTGTGTGTGTGTTGTGTGTGTGGTGTGTGTGTGTGTGGTGTGTGTGTGTGTGTGTGTGTGTGTGTGTGTGTGTGTGTTAGTGTGTGTTAGTGTGTGGTGTGTGTGTGTGTGGTGTGTGTGTGTGTGTGTTGTGTGGTTGTGTGTGTGTGGTGTTGTGTTTGTGTGTGTGTGTTGCCCTGTGGGGAGTATCTTGTGTGTGGGTGTAATGGGTTGTGTAACCAGCGATGGAAGTCATAGACGAGGGATGTGTGGGAGGGATGTGTCATCCCCATCACTCCCAGGTCGTGTCAGCTGTGCAGCGTTGGACTTCAGAGGCCGCGGTGCTATATTTATCCCCACCGCTCTGTTTAAAGCGCGGCGTTGTAAAACACTTTGAGTAGGCATGTGCATAACAAAATGCGCTGTGCCCAGTTATGCATGTAAATAAAATCCCATGGAGCAACCAAGGCTGGTTTTTATAATTACAGTTTAGTGTAGTTTTAGTTTCTTTAAACTGAAGGTAAATATCCTAATTAGAATATTACTCAAAATCCCTGATGGCTTTATTTATGATATATTTGTAATTATATCTATATGGATGGATGGATGGATATCTATATGGACGGATGGATGGATGGATATCTATATGGATGGATGGATAGATGGATGGATGGATGGATATCTATATGGATGGATGGATGGATGGATACCTATATGGATGGATGGATGGATGGATATCTATATGGATAGATGGATGGATGGATACCTATATGGATGGATGGATGGATATCTATATGGATGGATGGATGGATGGATATCTATATGGATGGATGGATGGATATCTATATGGATGGATGGACGGATGGATGGATGGATACCTATATGGATGGATGGATATCTACAGTATATGGACGGATGGATAGGCGGATGGATCGATGGATATCTATATGGACGGATGGATGGATGGATGGATATCTATATGGATGGATGGATATCTATATGGATGGATGGATGGATATCTATATGGACGGATGGATGGATGGATGGATATCTATATGGATGGATGGATTGGATGGGATATCTATATGGATGGATGGATGGATATCATATGGACGGATGGATGTAGATGGATATCTATATGGATGGATGGATGGATATCTATATGGATGGATGGATGGATACCTATATGGACGGATGGATGGAATTGATATCTATATGGACGATGGATGGATGGATGGATATCTATATGGATTGGATGGATGGACAGATGGATGGATATCATATATGGATGGATGGATGGATACCTATATGGATGGATGGATCTATATGGATAGATGGATGGATGGATACCTATATGGATGGATGGATGGATATCTATATGGATGGATGGATGGATATCTATATGGATGGATGGACGATGGATGGATGGATACCTATATGGATGGATGGATGGATATCTAACAGTATATGGACGGATGGATAGGCGGATGGATCGATGGATAATCTATATGGACGGATGGATGGATGGATGGATATCTATATGGATGGATGGATATCTATATGGACAGGACTGGATATGGATGGATATCTATATGGATGGATATCTATATGGATGGATGGATGGATACCTATATGGACGGATGGATGGATGGATGGATATCTATATGGACGGATGGATGGATGGATGGATATCTATATGGACGGATGATGGATGGAATATCTATATGGACGGATGGATGGATGGATATCTATATGGATGGATGGATATCTGGATGGATGGACGGATGGATGGATGGATATCTATATGGACGGATGGATGGATGGATATCTATATGGATGGATGGATATCTGGATGGATGGACGGATGGATGGATATCTATATGGATGGATGGATATCTGGATGGATGGATGGATGGATGGATATCTATATGGACGGATGGATGGATGGATATCTATATGGACGGATGGATGGATGGATATCTATATGGACGGATGGATGGATGGATATCTATATGGACGGATGGATGGATGGATATCTATATGGACGGATGGATGGATGGATGGATATCTATATGGACGGATGGATGGATGGATGGATATCTATGGATGGATGGATGGACGGATGGATGGATGGATATCTATATGGACGGATGGATGGATATCTATATGGACGGATGGATGGATGGATATCTATATGGATGGATGGATATCTGGATGGATGGACGGATGGATGGATGGATACCTATATGGACAGATGGATGGATGGATATCTATATGGACGGATGGATGGATGGATGGATATCTATATGGACGGATGGATGGATTGGATCTATATGGATGGATGGATATCTATATGGACGGATGGATGGATGGGATTGATTACTATATGGACGGATGGATGGATGGATGGATGGATATCTATATGGACGGATGGATGGGATGGATATTCTATATGGACGGATGGATGGATGGATGGATGATATCTATATGGACGGATGGATGGATGGATATCTATATGGATGGATGGATGGATATCTATATGGACGGATGGATGGATGGATGGATGGATATCTATATGGATGGACGGATGGATGGATATCTATATGGACGGATGGATGGATGGATGGATATCTATATGGACGGATGGATGGATGGATGGATATCTATATGGACGGATGGACGGATGGATGGATATCTATATGGACGGATGGATGGATGGATATCTATATGGACGGATGGATGGATGGATGAATTGGATATGGATATTGTCGGTTGGCTGGTTGGTTACAGTACAAAACCTTCAATTAAAATACTCTCCTGAAAACACACACAGTCAATTAACTAGTGTTTTTTGAGGCTGTGATACCAAAATTCCTTAAAGCAAATATTTGAAAATTGATTATTTTGTTGGTCTTCTTCTCACACCTGTTACGCCCCCCGCTTAATGTGCTGAGAAAAGACCAACAAAATAATCAAGGGTTTCTCCCTCAGATAATTTGCACATAAAACACTTTTTATTCATAAACTTATATTTAATAAAATGTCTGAAAGGAATATAATGTAAATTCAGGGGCCTGCTGTGTTTCCACTTTATATTTTATTAATAATTTGTATTTATTTATTTATGTATTGTATTATTTAGCTTTCCGTTATATATTTTTGTATTGGATGTATTCATTATATTATCTTCACTCAATGTAATTCCGGAGGTCTACTTTTTTCTACTTTAAAGAGTCCTCTCCTGCTGATGTCCAGGTGTATATCAGTATGTAGTGTCTCTACTTAAAGAGTCCTCTCCCGCTGATGTTCAGGTGTATATCAGTATGTAGTGTCTCTACTTTAAAGAGTCCTCTCCTGCTGATGTTCAGGTGTATATCAGTATGTAGTGTCTCTACTTTAAAGAGTCCTCTCCTGCTGATGTTCAGGTGTATATCAGTATGTAGTGTCTCTACTTTAAAGAGTCCTCTCCTGCTGATGTTCAGTGTATATCAGTGTAGTGTCTCTACTTTAAAGAGTCCTCTCCTGCTGATGTTCAGGTGTATATCAGTAAAGCTTAAAGGCTTCCCCCCTACGCCTCATGGAAGTTGTGCACGGAGAAGTTCAGTTACTCTGCTCCAAACATCTGGAACCAGCTCCCAGAAACCTGCCGGTCCGCTGCGACTCTGACTGCTTTCACATCCAGGCCGGAGACTTTTCTTTTTGCCGCCGCTTTTAACTGAACTATTCACATCTCACGCTGCACCGTAACTTCTATGCATGTTCCTTGTTATTGTCGTTGCTCAGTCTTGTAGGATATTTAAAAGTGTGCCACATCAACACGGCTCCGCTTCACGTTAAAAACAGTCCAAATAAAACTCTGTAGGCGCTGATTTATTTGCCTTCCTTTGGCGGCTCAGTCCCACCCCTTCCTGATATAGGAATGTTATAATAATAATATATTTAATTTATAGCGCTTCTCATCTGCCAAGACAAATCTCGAAGTGCTTCACAACAAGGGATACACTTTGAGAGATTAAACAAATAATTGTAATAATAATAAGAAATCAAAATATAAAATAGAGTACACAAATAAAAGTCGGAGATAGCGATAAAAATGGCAGTACTCCAGGTGTAGCGTGCTCAAAGTTTATTGGAAGGCCTGCCGAAAGAAGAGGGTCTTAAGGTTATGTTGTTTGTTGTTGTTTTTTTGTTCTTTCCGTTAACCGTCAAGTGGGAAATAAGTGTTTTTTGTGTTTCTCTTAGTATCCTAAGATACTGTTATGTTTGGCTGTGAAAGAAAAATAATGATGATGAAGGGCAGACATCTATTTCTATTTAATTAAATCTTTTTTAGAAAAGGTCATATACGATTGTTTTCTTCTCCCTGCTCCCTGTGTTTGGAGAGACATGTTTTGTTGGCAATTATTGTACATTGGGTTTTGCGTACCATGAGCGGAACAAATACTATATTTAATTCAATACTAATTCCTAAATTGAAACAATATATTAAGATCTAAATTAATTAGGAAATAATACATTTATTATCAACACAAAAAACGGCTCCAATAGTTATTCTTGTTTTATTATCTTTGCTTTTAAATGCGTGTTTCTAAACGCCCTTTATAATATGTTTCTTAATGTCTCTTTGTGAAGCGCTTTGAATTGCCTTGTGTTGAAAGGTGCGGTATAAATAAACGTGCCTTGCCTTAGACATGTTTCCCACGAGAGTCTTTAACCCGCGTCTCGCTGCTATTCATTCAAATGTTACTTTATTATGTGCCCTTCTCGGTCGGTCGCTCACCGGGTGAAGCGGCCTTGGGTTCCTGAAAGGCGCTATACAAATGTAATCTATTGTGATTGTGATGAGAGTGCGGGAGTCTGAGGGCTGATTGGAGGACCAGGCTGATGAGATGATTGGCCGGCTGGATCGCACCGGGGTGATATCTGCATTATATCACTACCCAGATCTCTGCTTCCTGCATGCGTGCAGCCGTGCAGTGGTCGACTCGTGAGGATGGGAAACAACACGCAGAACGAGAGACCTTTGTCTGCGTGTGGATACCCTGGGGGGTTCGGGCTACCCTTAGAGCTATCTGATGAAAACATGTGTCTGCAAGCGGGACATGATGATCCCAGCTGCCAAGAGACCGTCTGAAGCGAGAACCTTTCCTGAAGCAGCCTGTTGAATGATTGTGGCACACATTCAGTGCGTGATGCTCTTTTTATTATGCCTCAAAATGAATGTACTTTAACGTAAAGCTTAGAGCAGGGGTGTCAAACTCAAGGCCCGGGGACCAAATCCGGCCCGCGACTTCATTTAATGCGGCCCGCATGCAAAGAATATAATAAGTTTATTATATGGTTACATGCCACTTTACGTGCCCATAAAGTAGCCTACATGTCCCACAATGCATCTTGTTTTGTGACATGCTCACTGAAGAGACTTACAATTATTTGCCTATAGACTTCTGCTTTCAGACGTAGTTAGTTATGAAGTTATTACCCTAGGCGATAATATTCAATGCAGAGGAAATGATGTATTATAATACATTATTTTATATATATTATATATTTATATAGTCCCTAAAGTCACAACCGGCCCTTTGAGTGCAAGCCATAATTGTGATTGTGGCCCGCGAATACATTTAGTTGACACCCCTGGGTTAGAGAACCCTTTGCACAGTCTCCATGTCGTTCTGTGACAAATATGCACTTTATTTAGAAGGGGGAACAGGTATGTGTCTCTTGTAGGCATTTACAGTAAGCTGTTTAAGACTTCATTTTTCACTTAGTGACCTTTGGCGAGACGGACCCAAAGAGACGATCCTACAGGCTTGCATTTATGTCTTTTAACTAGCAGCTAAAAGAGGTCAATTTCACCTGCCGTACAATTTATTCAAACAATTGCATGAACTCAATTGTCCGTAACAGTCCGAAACACCGTTAAGTAAAATAACCTATCAAGAAGATGCTGTGATCCCCTTTCCATCAAAGGAGTTGCTGAACATCGTTTTAAAGTTCCGGGCTTGGTCTGATTGCTGTGATCCTTATTATACCTCGTTCACTGCTCACTTTCCCATTCGTTTGTGATTTTATACATATTTTAATGTATTTTTGTATTGTGTGAAACGGTATTTCGATCTCTCCGTCTGTCCACACAAACCGAAAGATTGACAACAAAGTAGACTTTCGACTTGATGCTGAGATAACGTGCTCCACCCGGCAGGTGATCACGGATCTGGAGGAGCAGCTGACGGCGCTGACGCAGGATAACGCCGAGCTGAACCGGCAGAACTTCTACCTCTCCAAGCAGCTGGACGAGGCTTCGGACGAGCGGGAGGACCGGCTGCACCTCGGCCAGGACGTGGACCGGCTGAGGAGGGAGGTGGCGACCGCGAGATGCACCTCAACAACCAGAAACAGGTAGGGTGTGTGTGTTGTGTGTGTGTGTGTGTGTGTGTGTGTGTGTGTTGTGTGTTGTGTGTGTGTGTGTGTGTGTGTGTGTGTGTGTTGTGTGTGTGTGTGTGTGGTGTGTGTGTGTGGTGTGTGTGTGTGTGTGTGTGTGTGTGTGTTGTGTGTGTGTTGTGTGTGTGTTGTGTGTGTGTGTGTGTGTGGTGTGTGTGTGTGTGTCCATCCCATGTTGGTGAACACGATATCTCTAAAAACACCTGGAGGGAAGTTCTTCATATTTGGCATGGAGGATGAATTGATTTGTGTTGCTACTGTAACACACCAGCATATTTTTGGACATTAATTGTCATGACACTTGATGAACTGGTGAAGCATAGGCCACGGAAGAAGCTGTAACAATGTGTCTTGGATCTGAATACTAATGAAACACCCCACTGCTTTTACCCGTGGAAACAGCCTGAGGGGAAATGTTTGTTAATGGCTAAATAGGATGCAGAAAAACGCCTTCATTTAATCAATTCTGACGTGCGAGCACATGACGTAGCCAGCTGTTAGCGCTGATACATATTTATATTGTCCAGACAGTATGAAACTATAACAGCTAAGCTGACACACATTTCATTTTTTGAAGTCCATTTTGATCTTGTCGATGTTTTAGGAGGACGCCATCTTGTTTTTTTCTTACCCTTTGTTTACTTACAATGAAAGCTTGCGATTGGTTGTCTAGTACCTACTTCTGACGCTGCTGTGAACACCAGTGGCAAGGAAACGCTGGTAAATTGCTTTTCTGTTTTTTGCAACTTTCAAACATTACATTTTCTAATAATTGTGGGGGAAATCAAAATGCTTATTTTTAAACCAGTTTGTTTTCACAGTTCACAGCTATGCTCTGAACCAATCACTATAGGCCATGGTTACATTTTGAATGAGGTTGAAGAATAAATACATATATTTCAAATCGTGCCTTTTCTGTTATCGTAATGGTTTGATGACCGCTTCTAGACGTTGGAAACAGACAAGTGTCCGGACTCGAAGGAATTGGTCAGCAATGCAATGGTTGAGGCTGCGACCTACGAGGCTATGCTTACTCTGATGGAAGGCGATGGAGATGATGACGATACTCGTTGGGAAAGTTTCCGGACACACGAAATAGTTTCAAAGTTAGCCTGAAATCAGTAGTCCAAACACATTGAATTGCTGATGTACTGTTTTGTTATGCAAGCCATGCCTTATGGTGTCTTTGCCAGGACCCTGGGGAAGGTTTTTTTTTTAATGCAGTGTGACAACAATTATTTCCCTGTTCGATATGAAAGATTCAATACACACCGCCCGTCAGACACCAGGTTTCCACTTCCCCACATTGTGTGATACCTCCGCTCTACCTCTGACACACCTCCCTCCTGACGGTCTTAAGCGTAAGTCAGGCAGCAGAAACCCTGCGAACATGGCAGTAAAGTTACGAGCTGTATGCTGGCTGCAGAGAGAAACAAAGAGAGGAGGCTTTGTGTGTGTGTGTGTGTGTGGTGTGGGTGTGTGTGTGTGTGTGTGTGGTTTGTGTGTGTGTGTGTGGTGTTGTGTGGGTGTGTGTGTGGTGTGTGGGTGTGTGTGTGTGGTGTGTGTGTTTGTGTGTGTGTGTGTGTGTGTGTGTTTGTAGTGTGTGTGTGTGTTCGTGTGTGTTCGTGTGTGTGTGTGTGTGTGTGTGTGTGTGTGTGTGTGTGTGTTTTGTGTGTGTGTGGTGTGTGTGTGTGTTGCCCTGTGGGAGGATCTGTGTGTGGGTGTAATGGTTGTGTAACCAGCGATGGAAGTCATAGACGAGGGATGTGTGGGAGGGATGTGTCATCCCCATCACTCCCAGGTCGTGTCAGCTGTGCAGCGTTGGACTTCAGAGGCCGCGGTGCTATATTTATCCCCACCGCTCTGTTTAAAGCGCGGCGTTGTAAAACACTTTGAGTAGGCATGTGCATAACAAAATGCGCTGTGCCCAGTTATGCATGTAAATAAATCCACAGGAGCACCAAGGCTGGTTTTATAATTACAGTTTAGTGTAGTTTAGTTTCTTTAAACTGAAGGTAAATATCCTAATTAGAATATTACTCAAAATCCCTGATGGCTTTATTTATGATATATTTGTAATTATATCTATATGGATGGATGGATGGATATCTATATGGACGGATGGATGGATGGATGGATATCTATATGGATGGATGGACAGATGGATGGATGGATGGATATCTATATGGATGGATGGATGGATGGATACCTATATGGATGGATGGATGGATGGATATCTATATGGATAGATGGATGGATGGATACCTATATGGATGGATGGATGGATATCTATATGGATGGATGGATGGATGGATGGATATCTATATGGATGGATGGATGGATATCTATATGGATGGATGGACGGATGGATGGATGGATACCTATATGGATGGATGGATATCTACAGTATATGGACGGATGGATAGGCGGATGGATCGATGGATATCTATATGGACGGATGGATGGATGGATGGATATCTATATGGATGGATGGATATCTATATGGATGGATGGATGGATATCTATATGGACGGATGGATGGATGGATATCTATATGGATGGTTGGATGGATGGATATCTATATGGATGGATGGATGGATATCTATATGGACGGATGGATGGATGGATATCTATATGGATGGATGGATGGATATCTATATGGATGGATGGATGGATACCTATATGGACGGATGGATGGATGGATATCTATATGGACGGATGGATGGATGGATGGATATCTATATGGATGGATGGATGGACAGATGGATGGATATCTATATGGATGGATGGATGGATACCTATATGGATGGATGGATGGATATCTATATGGATAGATGGATGGATGGATACCTATATGGATGGATGGATGGATATCTATATGGATGGATGGATGGATATCTATATGGATGGATGGACGGATGGATGGATGGATACCTATATGGATGGATGGATGGATATCTACAGTATATGGACGGATGGATAGGCGGATGGATCGATGGATATCTATATGGACGGATGGATGGATGGATGGATATCTATATGGATGGATGGATATCTATATGGACGGATGGATGGATGGATATCTATATGGATGGATATCTATATGGATGGATGGATGGATACCTATATGGACGGATGGATGGATGGATGGATATCTATATGGACGGATGGATGGATGGATGGATATCTATATGGACGGATGGATGGATGAATATCTATATGGACGGATGGATGGATGGATATCTATATGGATGGATGGATATCTGGATGGATGGACGGATGGATGGATGGATATCTATATGGACGGATGGATGGATGGATATCTATATGGATGGATGGATATCTGGATGGATGGACGGATGGATGGATATCTATATGGATGGATGGATATCTGGATGGATGGATGGATGGATGGATATCTATATGGACGGATGGATGGATGGATATCTATATGGACGGATGGATGGATGGATGGATATCTATATGGACGGATGGATGGATGGATATCTATATGGACGGATGGATGGATGGATATCTATATGGACGGATGGATGGATGGATGGATATCTATATGGACGGATGGATGGATGGATGGATATCTATATGGATGGATGGATGGACGGATGGATGGATGGATATCTATATGGACGGATGGATGGATGGATATCTATATGGACGGATGGATGGATGGATATCTATATGGATGGATGGATATCTGGATGGATGGACGGATGGATGGATGGATACCTATATGGACAGATGGATGGATGGATATCTATATGGACGGATGGACGGATGGATGGATATCTATATGGACGGATGGATGGATGGATACCTATATGGATGGATGGATATCTATATGGACGGATGGATGGATGGATGGATATCTATATGGACGGATGGATGGATGGATGGATGGATATCTATATGGACGGATGGATGGATGGATATCTATATGGACGGATGGATGGATGGATGGATGGATATCTATATGGACGGATGGATGGATGGATATCTATATGGACGGATGGATGGATGGATGGATATCTATATGGACGGATGGATGGATGGATGGATGGATATCTATATGGATGGACGGATGGATGGATATCTATATGGACGGATGGATGGATGGATGGATATCTATATGGACGGATGGATGGATGGATGGATATCTATATGGACGGATGGACGGATGGATGGATATCTATATGGACGGATGGATGGATGGATGGATATCTATATGGACGGATGGACGGATGGATGAATTGGATATGGATATTGTCGGTTGGCTGGTTGGTTACAGTACAAAACCTTCAATTAAAATACTCTCCTGAAAACACACACAGTCAATTAACTAGTGTTTATTTGAGGCTGTGATACCAAAATTCCTTAAAGCAAATATTTGAAAATTGATTATTTTGTTGGTCTTCTCTCAGCACCTGTTACGCCCCCCGCTTAATGTGCTGAGAAAAGACCAACAAAATAATCAAGGGTTTCTCCCTCAGATAATTTGCACATAAAACACTTTTTATTCATAAACTTATATTTAATAAAATGTCTGAAAGGAATATAATGTAAATTCAGGGGCCTGCTGTGTTTCCACTTTATATTTTATTAATAATTTGTATTTATTTATTTATGTATTGTATTATTTAGCTTTCCGTTATATATATTTTTGTATTGGATGTATTCATTAATATTATCTTCACTCAATGTAATTTCCGGAGGTCTACTTTTTTTCCTTTAATATTGTCACTGCTAATTCAATTAGTCAGTCCATTTTATAAGTATGGTATTTTTGTACTCTTATTTATATTTCTTAGTAATATATTGTGCTTAACATGTTGAGCATTTTTGAATATTAGAGGGGTGTTTGTCCCATGAATATATATGACGTCCTTTCTCTCCTTTATAAAGCTGTGTTTATTGCTGTCAATGACTGACTTGATATATTTACTTGGGACAGTTTGGGTATAAAACGTATTTCTTATATAAACCCTGTCTTGCCTCAGAACCTGGTGACCCTGAAGACCACCTGCACGATGCTGGAGGAGCAGGTGCTGGAGCTGGAGACCCTGAACGACGAGCTGCTGGAGAAGGAGAGGCAGTGGGAAGCCTGGAGGTCGACTCTGGAGGACGAGAAGAACCAGGCGGAGAGGAGAACCAGAGACATCCAGAGACTGCTGGACACTGAGAAACAGAACAGGTTACTCACGTCCACTATCAATGACATTTATAGACTACATTTAATTTAACGTATGAAAATAAATAAGATGGTATGTACAGTAGGTTGGAGACAGAGGGCTGGATGGATGGATGGTGGGTTGGTTGGTTGGCTTATTGGATGGATGGATTTATAAGTGGTTGGTTGGTTGGTTGGTTGGTTGGATGGATGGTTGGTTGGTTGTATTGTTGGATGGATGGATGGATGGATGGATGGATGGATGGATGGATGGATGGATGGATGGATGGTTGGTTGGTTGGTTAGTAAGTCCATTTGGTGTTGAGTTTTCTTTTCACTGAGATTTACTGGACAAAACTAAAACATTTAGTTTTGCTGCCACGTGGGAGATGTATGAATTGAACTTGTATTTTCCCAAGGTGATCTTGCAGAGAGAACAAAAGAACAAACAACATCAACAAACACCCATGACAGCACATTGGCATCATGAGCACCATAAAAAAACACGAGAAACATAATTTAAGAATAAATAAAGCACATCAGTTCAAAAGGGGCAGAGTTCAGTCAAACATATAGTGCGCACAGTAATCCATTATGTAATTTAAACCTTAAGAAATGTGAGAAAGGGTTATGAGTGTATTTGTTTAGGCAGGAGAAATATCTTAATGTCTCTGCTGTGGATGTTGCTATCAGTGTTGGATCAGCTGCCTCCGCCCACACACTGAATGCAACAAGTTTGGCAATATTCTCCAGGCTTTATCAAAAGGTATTCTGGGAACTATATGAAATTATTTTCTGAGTTGGTGTTGGCAGAAGGCGTGTGATGAGAACTGTGGACACGAAAAGCATATTAATAAGATTTTTAGACCAAAACGAAGGAGAAGTTGCAGAAATACCTGGAAAGACTGCAGAATACTTGGTTTATCACCGTGTGTCCCCTCTTCTTCATGTCTCTTCTACATCAACATGTGTCCCCTCTTCTTCATGTCTCTTCTACATCAGCATGTGTCCCCTCTTCTTCATGTCTCTTCTACATCAACGTGTGTCCCCTCTTCTTCATGTCTCTTCTTCATCAACATGTGTCCCCTCTTCTTCATGTCTCTTCCACATCAACATGTGTCCCCTCTTCTTCATGTCTCTTCTACATCAACATGTGTCCCCTCTTCTTCATGTCTCTTCTACATCACCATGTGTCCCCTCTTCTTCATGTCTCTTCTACATCAACATGTGTCCCCTCTTCTTCATGTCTCTTCTACATCAACATGTGTCCCCTCTTCTTCATGTCTCTTCTACATCAACATGTGTCCCCTCTTCTCCATGTCTCTTCTTCATCAACATGTGTCCCCTCTTCTTCATGTCTCTTCTTCATCAACATGTGTCCCCTCTTCTTCATGTCTCTTCCACATCAACATGTGTCCCCTCTTCTTCATGTCTCTTCTACATCAACATGTGTCCCCTCTTCTCCATGTCTCTTCTACATCAACATGTGTCCCCTCTTCTTCATGTCTCTTCTACATCAACATGTGTCCCCTCTTCTTCATGTCTCTTCTACATCACCATGTGTCCCCTCTTCTTCATGTCTCTTCTACATCAACATGTGTCCCCTCTTCTTCATGTCTCTTCTACATCAACATGTGTCCCCTCTTCTTCATGTCTCTTCTACATCAACATGTGTCCCCTCTTCTTCATGTCTCTTCTACATCAACATGTGTCCCTCTTCTTCATGTCTCTTCTACATCAACATGTGTCCCCTCTTCCTCATGGTTCTTCTACATCAACATGTGTCCCCTCTTCTTCATGTTCTCTTCTTCATCAACATGTGTCCCCTCTTCTTCATGTCTCTTCTACATCAACATGTGTCCCCTCTTCTTCCATGTCTCTTCTACATCAACATGTGTCCCCTCTTCTTCATGTCTCTTCTACATCAACATGTGTCCCCTCTTCTTCATGTCTCTTCTACATCAACATGTGTCCCCTCTTCTTCATGTCTCTTCTACATCAACATGTGTCCCCTCTTCTTCATGTCTCTTCTTCATCAACATGTGTCCCCTCTTCTTCATGTCTCTTCTACATCAACATGTGTCCCCTCTTCTTCATGTCTCTTCTACATCAACATGTGTCCCCTCTTCTTCATGTCTCTTCTACATCAACATGTGTCCCCTCTTCTTCGTGTCTCTTCTACATCAACATGTGTCCCCTCTTCTTCATGTCTCTTCTACATCAACATGTGTCCCCTCTTCTTCATGTCTCTTCTACATCAACATGTGTCCCCTCTTCTTCATGTCTCTTCTACATCAGCATGTGTCCTCTCTTCTTCATGTCTCTTCTACATCAACATGTGTCCCCTCTTCTTCATGTCTCTTCTACATCAACATGTGTCCCCTCTTCTTCGTGTCTCTTCTACATCAACATGTGTCCCCTCTTCTTCATGTCTCTTCTACATCAACATGTGTCCCCTCTTCTTCATGTCTCTTCTACATCAACATGTGTCCCCTCTTCTTCATGCCTCTTCTACATCAGCATGTGTCCCCTCTGTGGAAAGAGACTCTGAAAGTTTCAGGAACAAAGATTCTCTCTTTTTTTGATCCATTTCTATAAAAACCTGTCTGAAAATGAGCTGATCAGATTTTGGCCACTTTATGATGTCATAACGATGTGTTGGCTTGTGTAACCATGAGCAACCAAGGTAACCCCCCCCACCTTATCACCTGAATCTCCTCCTAGAGCACCATTGTGTTATTTTTAACCAATCATCTCTCAGAGGGGCGTGGCCAGAAGCAGCTCATTAGCATGTACAGCTACAGACCAGAGTCCTGCATCGGGGCGGGTATCCGACGGGTGACCTGCAAGGTAAAACAAAGAAGATGTGGGTCGGATCTATTCTCAATTCATGACTGGTGAACCGCTTACATCGTCCCTTAGCCTATCCAGTAGCGAGTGTTCCATAGTGATGTCATTATGTTCCCGGAAGTAAAAAAAGTCCAATGAAGGTGTTTGGGGGAAATATGCACTCCCTCTGGAGGGGACACGGGGATTTGCAGACCATTTACTATAACACACTACCGGAAAGGGAAAACCGCCCAAAACCGAATAAGGCTTCTTTAAAGTACCTTTATAAACAATGTATTTATGTTTCACGCTCCAGGCTTCGTTCAGAGCAGCGCAGCTCGGAGTCTCGTCTGGCGGTGGAGCAGGCGGTGAAGGAGCACCAAGCGGAGATCGTGGCCCTGCAGCAGGCGCTCAAAGACCAGAAGATCCAGGCTGAGAGCCTCACCGACACCGTGAGCTTTTTCACTCTGACGGATATATATATACAGAGACGGCAAAAGTGCACACATCCTTTACTCAAGTAGAAGTAGAGAAGTATGGGCTTTGAAATGTACTTCAGTAAAAAGTACCCATAACTAGCAGCTGTTTTAAAGAGTAGCCTGTGAGAAGTAGAAAGTACAGGTATTTGAGTTCAACATGTAGGAAGTAGAAAGTACAGGTATTTGAGTTCAACATGTAAGAAGTAGAAAGTACAGGTATTTGAGTTCAACATGTAAGAAGTAGAAAGTACAGGTATTTGTGTTCAACATGTAAGAAGTAGAAAGTACAGGTATTTGTGTTCAACATGTTAGAAGTAGAAAGTACAGGTATTTGAGTTCAACATGTAAGAAGTAGAAAGTACAGGTATTTGAGTTCAACATGTAAGAAGTAGGAAGTACAGGTATTTGAGTTCAACATGTGAGAAGTAGAAAGTACAGGTATTTGAGTTCAACATGTGAGAAGTAGAAAGTACAGGTATTTGGGTTCAACATGTGAGAAGTAGAAAGTACAGGTATTTGAGTTCAACATGTGAGAAGTAGAAAGTACAGGTATTTGGGTTCAACATGTGAGAAGTAGAAAGTACAGGTATTTGAGTTCAACATGTGAGAAGTAGAAAGTACAGGTATTTGGGTTCAACATGAGAGAAGTAGAAAGTACAGGTATTTGAGTTCAACATGTAAGAAGTAGAAAGTACAGGTATTTGGGTTCAACATGAGAGAAGTAGAAAGTACAGGTATTTGAGTTCAACATGTAAGAAGTAGAAAGTACCGGTATTTGGGTTCAACATGTAAGAAGTAGAAAGTACAGGTATTTGTGTTCAACATGAGAGAAGTAGAAAGTACAGGTATTTGAGTTCAACATGTAAGAAGTAGAAAGTACAGGTATTTGTGTTCAACATGTAAGAAGTAGAAAGTACAGGTATTTGAGTTCAACATGTAAGAAGTAGAAAGTACAGGTATTTGAGTTCAACATGAGAGAAGTAGAAAGTACAGGTATTTGAGTTCAACATGTAAGAAGTAGAAAGTACAGGTATTTGAGTTCAACATGTAAGAAGTAGAAAGTACAGGTATTTGGGTTCAACATGTAAGAAGTAGAAAGTACAGGTATTTGAGTTCAACATGTGAGAAGTAGAAAGTACAGGTATTTGAGTTCAACATGTGAGAAGTAGAAAGTACAGGTATTTGTGTTCAACATGTAAGAAGTAGAAAGTACAGGTATTTAAGTTCAACATGTAAGAAGTAGAAAGTACAGGTATTTGTGTTCAACATGTGAGAAGTAGAAAGTACAGGTATTTGAGTTCAACATGTAAGAAGTAGAAAGTACAGGTATTTGAGTTCAACATGTAAGAAGTAGAAAGTACAGGTATTTGGGTTAAAAATGTAAGAAGTAAAAGTAAAAAGTCGTCAGAAAAATAAGTAGTGGAGTAAAGTACTGATACCAGAAAAATGTACTTAAGTAACGTAACAAAGTATTTGTACTCCACTACTTCCCACCTCTGTATATATATGTATGTGAAGAGTTCTTTCTTCCTGCTCTCAGATGAACGATCTGGAGAAGAAGCACGCCATGCTGGAGATGAACGCCCACAGTCTGCAGCAGCAGCTGGAGGGAGAGAGGGATCTGAAGCAGAGGCTGCTGGAGGAGGTGCGCCATCCCACATCACTGCCATGGGCTTATATGTTTTTATCCAAGGCATCATGTACAAATATATGATTTTTAAAGTAGGGATGCATATTATAGATACGATGCGATACGATAATACTTTAATGGTCAGATCAAGTCTGAAACTTGACTTGCATCACAGCAGCTCCATGTGTAACATCAACATGGACACATATCAAGACACAATACATTAAAAACGGAGAGGAATCGAGCTGAGAGGAGAGGAATCAAGCTGTAAGGAGAGGCGAGGAATCGAGCTGAGAGGAGAGGAATCGAGCTGTAAGGAGAGGCGAGGAATCGAGCTGAGAGGAGAGGAATCGAGCTGTAGGGAGAGGAGAGGAATCAAGCTGTAGGGAGAGGAGAGGAATCGAGCTGAGAGGAGAGGAATCGAGCTGTAAGGAGAGGCGAGGAATCGAGCTGAGAGGAGAGGAATCGAGCTGTAGGGAGAGGAGAGGAATCAAGCTGTAGGGAGAGGAGAGGAATCAAGCTATAAGGAAAGGAATCAAGCTGTATGGAGAGGAGAGATATCGAGCTGTAAGGAAAGGAATCGAGCTGTATGGAGAGGAGAGGAAACGAGCTGTAAGGAAAGGAATCGAGCTGTATGGAGAGGAA
>NW_027262987.1:133454-183454 GCF_902827115.2 Pseudochaenichthys georgianus
CATACTGATATACTCCTGAACATCAGCAGGAGAGACTCTTTAAAGTAGAGACACTACATACTGATATACACCTGAACATCAGCAGGAGAGGACTTTAAAGTAGAGACACTACATACTGATATACACCTGACATCAGCACAGGGAGAGGACTCTTTAAAGTAGAGACTACATACTGATATACACCTGAAACATCAGCAGGAGAGGACTCTTTAAAGTAGAGACACTACATACTGATATACACCTGAACATCAGCAGGAGAGGACTCTTTAAAGTAGAGACACTACATACTGAATACACCTGAACATCAGCAGGAGAGGACTCTAAAGTAGAGACCTACATACTGATATACACCTGAACATCAGCAGGAGAGGACTCTTTAAAGTAGAGACACTACATACTGATATACACCTGGACATCAGCAGGAGAGGACTCTTTAAAGTAGAGACATACATACTGATATACACCTGGACATCAGCAGGAGAGGACTCTTTAAAGTAGAGACGCTACATACTGATATACACCTGAACATCAGCAGGAGAGGACTCTTTAAAGTAGAGACACTACATACTGATATACACCTGAACATCAGCAGGAGAGGACTCTTTAAAGTAGAGGACACTACATACTGATATACACCTGAACATCAGCAGGAGAGGACTCTTTAAAGTAGAGACCACTACATACTGAAATACACCTGGACATCAGCAGGAGAGGACTCTTTAAAGTAGAGACACTACATACTGATATACACCTGGACATCAGCAGGAGAGGACTCTTTTAAAGTAGAGACACTACATACTGATATACACCTGGACATCAGCAGGAGAGGACTCTTTAAAGTAGAGACACTACATACTGATATACACCTGAACATCAGCAGGAGAGGACTCTTTAAAGTAGAGACATGTTTTAACTAAACACACCCCTCTGGTTTCCAGTTGGATTGAACACTTCACATAATGGAGCGTCGATCATATATTCTCACAGTTTCCTCGACACTTCTCACTAACAGCCAGGAGTGATTCTTGCCAGGAATCCAGTGGCTTCTTCTGCAAGGTGTTATGACAAGTGTTGTTGCGGTGGTGGAGCGCTTCCCACTGTTCTGTTCTAATAAGCATGGCGCGGGACCCGGGTTGTTGTGACATCCTGTCAGCCTGTGGGCCGCAGGACGATGGGACTCCCTATGATTGTGGAAATGACCTTTGCATCATGGGAAAGATGACAGGTAATTTAGAGGCCTCAGGGACGGCCAAACACGTTCTGTCCCCAAAACCACCCACAGCACCCGAGACAGAGTGTCACACACACACACACACACACACACACACACACACACACACACACACACACACACACACACACACACACACACACACACACACACACACACACACACACACACACACAGCACACACACACAAGACACACACACACACACACACACACACACAACACAACACACACACCACACACACACACACCACACACACACACACACACACACACACACACACACACACACCACACACACACACACACACACACACACATATCATATGCACCAAGAAGTCACACTTAGGTCCAGCCCTGATATGTTCAGGGACTTTTCCTGCATCAGGTTATGTGTGAATACTTAGGACACTTTCACTCATACTGTATGGACATGGAAACTAGTAAATTCACTATGCCGGATTATATAGAGTTATGTGCAGCAGGTGGCAGTAATGCAACACTTATGGATGTGAACTGCTTTAAAACTTAACAGAAGAAGAAGACAAGGAAAGGCTGTACATACACATCAGAAAACATCCCTTAGTTTCTTTAAAGGGGACATATTCTGATCAGTTTTTAGTGGTCTCTACTTTAAAGAGTCCTCTCCTGCTGATGTTCAGGTGTATATCAGTATGTAGTGTCTCTACTTTAAAGAGTCCTCTCCTGCTGATGTTCAGGTGTATATCAGTAGGTAGTGTCTCTACTTTAAAGAGTCCTCTCCTGCTGATGTTCAGGTGTATATCAGTATGTAGTGTCTCTACTTTAAAGAGTCCTCTCCTGCTGATGTTCAGGGTGTATATCAGTATGTAGTGTCTCTACTTTAAAGAGTCCTCTCCTGCTGATGTTCAGGTGTATATCAGTATGTAGTGTCTCTACTTTAAAGAGTCCTCTCCTGCTGATGTTCAGTGTATATCAGTATGTAGTGTCTCTACTTTAAAGAGTCCTCTCCTGCTGATGTTCAGGTGTATATCAGTATGTAGTGTCTCTACTTTAAGAGTCCTCTCCTGCTGATGTTCAGGTGTATATCAGTATGTAGTGCCTCTACTTTAAAGAGTCCTCTCCTGCTGATGTTCAGGTGTATATCAGTATGTAGTGTCTCTACTTTAAAGAGTCCTCTCCTGCTGATGTTCAGGTGTATATCAGTATGTAGTGTCTCTACTTTAAAGAGTCCTCTCCTGCTGATGTTCAGGTGTATATCAGTATGTAGTGGTCTCTACTTTAAAGAGTCCTCTCCTGCTGATGTATCAGGTGTATATCAGTACTGTAGTGTGTCTCTACTTTAAAGAGTCCTCTCCTGCTGATGTTCAGGTGGTATATCAGTATTAGTGTCTCTACTTTAAAGAGTCTCTCCTGCTGCTGATGTTCAGAGTGTATATCAGTATGTAGTGTCTCTACTTTAAGAGTCCTCTCCTGCTGATGTTCAGATGTATATCAGTATGTAGTGTCTCTACATGTCTCCATGCATTAATGTTCACAAAGCTGTTTATTTTTCTCTGTGCTGCAGCACCTCTTTTCACCCTCTGTCTGAAACCAGAGCCCAGTCTACTCTGATTGGTTAGCTGGCCGGCTCTGTTGTGATTGGTTAACTGCTTAGAGACGTCCCGCCCGTCAGCCTATCACGTACAATCTGTTGGAACGCTAGCCAATAGAAGCGTGAGTGTTACCTAGTGATGTCACTAATATTCAGGAAGTAAACAAAGGAGTCCAATGGAGGCGTTTCTCTCTTTATTAACTTGTCTGTTTAACGTAAGTAACCATAAAAAAGGCCAATCAGTTTCCCTAAAGGCCCACTGGGATGCTAGATATTCCATATAAAACCTCAAAATAACAAGGAGCACTTGAATGCAACCACTGACCTTGACATAGGTCTGGGCTCTCGGAGGGCTATTTCCCAGTTTGCTAATGTCGTACGGAAAGCCCTTTAAAGGTCAACATTTGGAACTGACTGAGGGATCTGCATGGCGGACTACGACCAACAGAGGAAAACATGTTTGCCTCAAGTTTAAAGAAACCTGCAATCCTCCACTTCAGTCTCCTTGATATGTGAACTTCAAATGCAAACCATCATCCTCCGTTCAAGGAAAACATCATATTTTACCCGAGCGCCACCCAGCACTTCTGCATCTGTCACTGCTGCCATTCGTTTGGAGTGCAGGTTCAGAGGAGAAGATGAGTTGCTGCTGAGTGACTGATGAGTGGGTGAGAGAGGGCCGGAGGTAAACCAGCGTGGAAGCTGAGAGACCACACACCACACACACCACACACAACCACACACACACACACACATACACACCACACACAACACACACACACACCACACACACACACACACACACACCACACCACCACACGCCAAGGCTTACAAACAGAGATGGCAAAAAGTACACATATCCTTCACTAGAGTTGAGTACAGATACTCGTGTTTCAAAATACTCTGGTACTTACTCAAGTAAAAGTAGAGAGGTATTGGCATTGAAATGTACTTAAAACCAGCCATTACCTGTAGAGAGTCAATGGTAACTGGACCTCACTTTGGATTTAATGAACATCCAATAACCTGTATTTGAAATTGTTATACGGTCATCGACACACAAAGAGTGCTCGTGTTTTCTGTGAGACGTTGAAGTCGGCACGCGATGACTCTAAATAATAATGACCACGCCACCAGGGGAAGACTAAAGAAACAAGCCTGTGTTGAAAATGTAAGGAGTAAAGTAAAAAGTACTAAAAAAGAAAAAAAAGATAATCGAATTGTAACGGACTACATTTTGAAAGTCCCCCTCCCATCCTTGCACCCACCCAGGCCGTGTTTTGGGGCAGATGTAATCACGGTGACACCCGTCTCCAGCAGCATGGCGGCGTTCCTCTGGACGCCCGGCGAGATGAGCAGTCTCAGCGCGACACACAACTCGTCGCCACGTCAATTCCAATCAGGAGAATCTGTCAGTCACCGCGGACTGCAGGAGCTGCCATCTCAGCCGAAACAAAACCACCACAGCTGACCGATATTCTTTTGTGGCTTCCACTACCGAGGTAAACACACGCAGAAACGATGCCTGGACTAAATCAGAGAGGAAATACAGCTGCATTTATGGAAGTAGAGAAGGACGGTGTAGAGGAATGAGCAGGAAAAGGTCAATATATAGGTTTCTAGAATATATCAATCTGTAGAGAAAGGATTTTCAATCTGCCTGTACAGCTATAATTTCATTAGCAGTCAATATTAAGACCGTGTTACCATGCAAGTAATACTTTGTTGAAAATGCTGACATTTAACAGGTTTCATTTTTACCTTTTTCTCCATTTATTTAATCGTGTCAGCATTTTAGCACTAAACACAAACACTGTGTGTACTAAGTGGACTTATGGCGCATTTCCACTACAGCGCGGTTTAAGCGTGCCGTGCCCGGCCCGTTTTTGGTTGCGTTTCCACTCGGCGTAGTTCCAGCTAGCGGGAACTTTTTCACAGTTTTCTTGCTCTCCAAAATTGAGGTTCTTTCCGGGCCAAAAACCGAGCTGAGTCGGGCTGAGTATGCTAAACTAGTGAGAGAATCGCTGGCAACTACAACAAAATGAACATATTTGACCGTGATTTAATTGTAATACATGTTTCTAAATGATGCCGAAGTAACAACACACTGATACCGGTTAGTAAAACCATGAATTAATGCTTTGACAAGTCTGCAGACAGACGGCAGAGAAACACCTTTTAAAATGCGTGTTTTCTGAATGGAGATCAGCTAAGCTAACGTCATATATGCTCCGTCCGTCCACACTCACAACAACGGCCTACAGACATCAATAAAGCAGCGACTGTATTCTCCATGACGCAGGCAGTCTGTGGTTTGTACTTGATTAACTTCTGTCTAGTTTCTGAACAGACATGAGGAGCTGTGAGCTCTGAGTGCTAACAGCTAACGGCTGATGTTGGTTTTGTGGTTCGCATTGAAGATGACGTCACTGCTCCGCCTACACTGCGTTACTATAGTTACTGCCACAGCTACTAAACTGTAATGGAAACGCAGCATAAAGTGAGCCTGGCCTAACTATACCGTACTAAGCCGTGCGAGGCCCTGCAGTGGAAATGCGCCATAAGTCACCCTGAAGTCATCCTTTAGTTTGTAAAATTCAGTTTCAAAAGACCGAGTTCGTCATTTCGGCCGCCGCCATCTTTGTTTTTAGGAACCAGAAATGACACCAAGTTGGTGAAGACATGTATTACCAAATGTTGAACGTTTCAATTAACTTTAAGAACGGAAAACACTGTGTGAAAGAGTTAAAGTAACAAACACAGACAACACCTGAACCAGACCTGTCAATCACAAAGTAGCCCCAAAAAGGCACTGCGTTATCGTCAACTTGACTCTAAATGGGACTCAATGTACAAAAAGAACATCGTACTATATTGAAAAAAGACTTGAAACTAGGTAATAAGACCACAAAGTCATCAGGTAAATGTTTAACGAGGTAATACATCAAGTGAGAAGTTGGGACATTTTCTCATAGACTTCTATACAATTATACAGTGGAGTCGCCCCCCTGCTGGATGTTAGAGATAATGCGGAGGATTTTGATTCAAGACAGAATACAACTCACTCAGGCTGATTGGTATGTAATAAGTTGTGTATCTATTATCAATATACTGTATGAAGGTATGTAGGTATTGGGGGTATTGGACAAAAGTAGAGTTTAGATCAATGCTAAGGTGTACATGTTGTTAACCAACTTTCAATACATATTTCTAAACAATTCAACTTATGGTGATGCTATATTTAAAAAAATCTCATTATCACTGGAAGTATGAATGTCTGTTCAACATCTCATGCCAATCCATCAATTCTCTCCATCTCTCCTTGACATTAAAAAGGCTGCATCGAGACATATGACGTGTCACTTGAATATGAGACAAGAAGAAACGAGCGAGACCTCGGGTCAATGCCCCGGTAGAGAGTGTTAATAATGACCCGTGCTGGGAGGAGAGCAGATTTCCACAGATCAAGGAGGAGCTGACGTAATCCCGGCGGACGTGGCACCGAACAGCAGGAGAGACAAAACATGGCACGACATTAAACCCAGATCAAAGGCCTGCTGTCTCTTCTCTTCTGGGTCCTCCTCACCTTCAACAGGCTTCGGGAGCGCTCTGCTACCCGCCCTCTCCGTGAAAACTTAAAGAACACACAGCACACCATCCTCCTCAAAGTCGTGGCAAAGTCAAACTGGGAAAAACGCAGGGAAGAAACAAATATTTTCTGAACGTCTTTGTAGTTCAAAAATACAGGAGTTTGTCGTTTTATTTGAGCTTGCTTTTTTTTGTGCAAATGTTTTTGATGCAGGCATGACCTAAACCTTGAGGAAAAGCGTGCCTGCAGAACACGTATAAATCACTGGCTCGATGGGAGGCAGCGGGGGCGTGCTGAGGTTACGATGAAGGCACCGGTTGATGTGCAGAAAACACAGAGGGAGAAGTAGCGAGGAATGCACCTGGACTACAGTTAGAGCTTTGTGCCGTGTGCATAAGGACATACATCAAGGGTCCTTTCCTCATAGACTTCTATACATCTCACTTCTTTGCACAATGAAACCTGAGGAACGCAGACGACTTGAAGTCTGCCGAACCATCCTGCGTCTGCTGATGGATTGGAAACACAAGATGCGGGAATTATCTCCATTATTTGATGATAAATCTGTTGTTGTTAGTCGCAGTGCTTTCAGAGGAAGGTCTCCAGGTAGGGCGTCAGTATGGACATTCGAGGTGTAGCGGTAGGAAGGGTGCCCTTTTTTGTGTTTGTTCAGACCGAATGCTCAACCCTGCCATGACGATACGCTGCTTTATTGTCTATTGTCCTCTAAAATGGGAGCATCATTTAGAGAACGAACATCACTCGGTATTAAAAACACTTGAACTAAAGAGTGAGAACATAAACTCGTTACGAAAACATGTACTTAGGTCATACATCGAGTACGAAATAGGGTGATTTTCTCAAGTCATAAATGCAGAATCCCAACGTAGCCCCGCCCTAAAGCTTTATTGTCTATTTTACGATACTAAATGGGACAATAATTTCCAAACGAACGAGTGCACCTGGCCAACATTTCCGAGCTGGGAGGAGTGTTGAGAGGAGAGGAGAGAGGCAAGGTAAGGGCTAATTATAAAAGTAAAGTGCCCCATTATCTCCCGGCGCTGTCCTGCCCCGGTGAACAAAGCTCACAGCAGATGGGGAGTCATGGGTAACCGTGCCAAAGTGAGCCAAAAGCCCCGGAGTGGACGGACCCTGGCACAGAGGGGGGGGCACAGCTGCATATCTCACCCTCAGACTCGTGTTGACAGTGTTTCTCCAGCCCTGCCTACACTAGTCAAGGTGAGACAGCATGACACGAGGGGAGAGAGAGCGCGGCACTATGATGGATAGTGCTCTGCATCCACCTCGCTCTTAGAAACGCTGGGTGACTTTCCAGTGAGGCAATTATCATTGCAGAATGCATAATAGCCTAATTAATTACAGGTGTCAGTGCCGCCTTTGTTTCAGCATGGAGGAACATCATGCCAGAGCCGCATCCGCTGAAAGGAGCAGCGCTGATTGAACGAGGAGAAGAGCAGAGGAACGCAGACGACTTGAAGTCTGCCAAACAATCCCGCGTCTGCAGATGGATTGGAAACACACGGCGAAGGAAGGAGCTCCATTATTTGCTTGATAAATCTGCTGTTGTCAGTAGCAGTTTGCTTTGGTGGGAGAGCGCCATCTTTGTTTTTTTTCAACCGAATGCTAAACCTAAATGTTACACGCTGACTCATAGGTAGCCCCGCCATTACGATACGCTGCTTTATTGTCTTTCTCACTCTAAATTCATTTAAAGAATGAACATCACACTGTATTAAAAACACTACAGATTGAGAACATAAACTCATTAGGAACATATTTACTTAGGTTTGACATTGAGTCAGAAATAGGCGCATTTCCACTGCAGCACGGTTTAAGCGTGCCGTGCCAAACCCGGTACGTTTTTTGTTGCTTTTCCTCCAGGGGTAGTTCCGGCTCAGGGCTACTTTTTCACATTTTTTCTGGCCCTCCAAAATCGAGGTTCTTACCGGGCCGACAACCGGTCTGAATATGCTAAACTAGTGACTCTCGACTGCTGAAAGGTCAGAGAGAATCGCTGGCAAGGCGGCTACAACTACAACAAAATGAACATATTTGACCGTGATTTAATTGTAATACATGTTTCAAAATGATGCCGAAGTAACAACATACTGATAGCGGTTAGTAAAAACCATGAATTAATGCTTTGCCGAGTCTGCAGACAGACGGCCGGCGAACAACCCTTTAAAATGCGTGTTTTCTGAATGGAGATCAGCTAAGCTAAACGCAATATATTCTCCGACCGTCCACACTCACAACAACGGCCTACAGACATAAATAAACCAGCAACTGTATTCTCCACGACACAGGCAGTCTGTGGTTTGTACTTGTTTAACTTGTGTCTAGTTTCTGATCAGACATGAGGAGCTGTTGAGCTCTGAGGGCTAACAGCTAACGGCTGATGTTGGTTTTGTGGTTCGCATTGAAGATGACGTCACGGCTCCTCCTACACTGCGTTACTATAGTTACTGTCCCAGCTACTAAACTGTAATGGAAACACAGCATAAAGGGAGCCTGGCCTACCAAGGCCTAACTATACCGTACTAAGCCGTGCGAGGCCCTGCAGTGGAAATGCGCCATTAGACTTCTATAAAATCAGACTTCCTTCGTCGCCCCCTGCTGGTCATTACAGATGAACAAGCCTCAAACTTGAAACTAGAGATCTGAGACCAACAACTCGACATAAGACCCGACGTTTACTGAAGTTGTAAATTAGGGACAATCTTTTCATAGACTTCTATACAAACTGACTTGGATTGGAAACACACGGTGCAGGATTTAGCTCTTCCCGGCGTTTTGGTGCAATGAAGGAAAGCGCCATAGTTGTCGCGACCAAATGCAAATAAGTCATTCATAGGTAGGCAAAATGTTACACTAAGACCAGACAACAATGTGGTAGGGACAACGTTAATCAAGTAGGGTCTGTTTTCTCATAGACTCTATACAACAATAGATAAGATAAGATGGACTTTATTAATCCCTCGTGGGGAAATTGTTTGCTATGCATTTGACACATCCTAGTGTTAGGGAGCAGTGTGCTGCCATTTTGAACGGCGCCCGGGGAGCAGTGTGGGGAACGGTGCCTGCTCAGGGGGACACCTGGGTAGCACTTGGTTTGGCCGGGACTTGAACTGGTGACCCTTCCGGTTGCCAAGCTGAGTCCCTATCGACTTCGCCACCACACCCCGCACCCGAGTATGGAAACATCTTTCCATACTTCTTCTGCAACTAGTTGAGTCGCCCTCTGCTGGCCATTTCAGATTAACAAACTTTGACGGGTTGTAACAAGAGATTAGGCGTTTTTCACACTGGAGTACTTTTTCCCGTACTTTCCCCAGAAATAGTTTCCGATAGTTCCTGGGATGTTGCGTTCACCCCAAAAACATCTTTTTTCGGGAACCTTTTCAGAAAGAGAAAAAGGTTCCAATTTCGGATTGGCTGGGCATATGCAAACCACGCCCCGTAAACTCTGAAAAGTGTTTGTGAAGCCGCCATTTTATTTCCCTCGCATTAGGCATCATTAGCATTAGCATCATTAGCATTAGCATCATTAGCATTAGCCCAGCGCACCAACGGAGAGAGACTAATTTATGGCACACAAAATAAAACGTGGGAATCGGTGGAGTGATGAGGAGGTGTCGGCGCTTCTGGCGATTTACCCGGGACTTCGGGCGGCAGTTTACGTCGTGAAGTTGTTTGCGGTCCTGCCAGTAAACCCAAAGCAGAAGAAGAAGAAGAAGTGACGTCAGCGGCTTCATTTGCCTAATCCACCCCCAGGGACTTTTTCCGGTGTGAACTCGATTTACCAGATAGTTACGGGGAAATAAAAGTTCCGGAACTATTCCTGGGAAAAGTACGTGTGTGAAAGCGCCTATAGAGACTTTACTGAAGTACTACTACTACTTTCTCATAGACACCTATTCAATTCTGATTTATTTTACAAAGCATAGCTGAGGAACACAGACTGACTGCCAAGTCTGCCAAACTATCGTGCGTCTGCTGACGGATTGGAAACATATGGCGCAGGAATTAGCTCCATTATGCGCTTGATAATCTGCTGTTGTCATCGGAAGTGATTTGGGAGGAAGATCTCAAGGCAGGGCCTTGAATAAAAACGCCTCTGTGTTGTAATGATAGCAGTGTTGGTGGCAGCTCTATGAACAATGACCAGGCGTTCCTTACAAACACGGCATATCATTTGTCCTGTCAGATTCCCGCCGATTCCGTTGCTTGTCGTGAGGAAGCCCGACAATTGCCAACGGAGGGAGAAACAAAAGGCGCTAAAGTGAAGCAGAGGAGTGAATGATGGGGTGACTAGGGAGGAGAGACAGCTCCGAGACTCCTTATTCTCCCCCTCAGCTAAACACAAGCATACAACATAATAGCACGTCACATTTGGTGTGTGGTGAGAGTGTGTGTGTTGCTATGGGGGGTCGTGCGGTGGGCTGGTAATCCTCCGCGCCCTCAGGCGGTGGGGCTCATTGTAGAGTACATTGAGTCTAATAGGAGCCGGCGCTGCAGTTGTGCTCGGCTCCCACTGTGAGGAGAGTTTACATAATTAATGACTGTTGATGTTTCCCAGGTAGTCGCCCGGCAAATTCACTCCAACTCGGCTGCCAGCTCCGCGAGGAAGGAGCGACACCGGACAGACAGCTTACATTACGGCATAAATAAGGCACTTTTGTACAGTGTCTTCAGACGTTACTGCGAGGAGGGGTTCAGGGCCACCGACGCTTCGGAGGAAAGCTTCCTGTGTCCTCTTTCGCAGTCTGGGGAGAACGTTGCGCTTGATGCGAGCAGAACTGCTTCCTTTAGTGTTTTTGTTGTTGTAATTCTGCATGCCGTTAGAGGCACTTCTCAGATAACGCTCCAGACGGATGATCATGCACGTCTGCAGGAATCTGTGTAATCCGGCTGTCGATCTTAATACACGTGAGCCTGTTTGTGGCGACGCGGGTTTTCACTGGGAGGGGCCGTCCACACACTGGAGCGTGTTAAATTAAACATTCAAACACCAGGGAAAGGCTATTTTGTACTGCCTCCTGCTCTCGGCCCACTACTCATTATTAATTTGTAATAACCTTTAAGAAGGCTTTTGATGTCATACATATTTTACAGAGAGATATCACTCCCTGTCGATGACAGATCACCCCGATGTGCCTCCATCCCTATAATTAGGACCAGGTGAGGGGGGAGAGTGATCTCTGGTGTGTAACTCACACTCCCATGCATCAGTGTGACGACGTGTCAGCACCTCAAGATTAAAAAGGCAGAGCTATGAGACCCAATACGGATTATTCACAGGCGACATGGAGATCCGATGTGCTCTTCATTTAGCTTGAAAAGTGAAAATAACTGCAGCACGGTACATAAAGCCATATTTTGTGGTTGTGTTATTTCAGTTTTAAGCCAGATTAAAAAGTTATTCTATATTAGCTTGTTTTATGTTTATTTTATTATCTTGGCTTTTTAACAAATTAATTTAAATGCCTGTGAATTTTTGTTTTTAGGATGACTTTTAACATCTGTCCAGGGACTACAGACGAAACATAGCCTGTTGGCTAACTGGCGCATTTACAGAAATGTCAATTCATGTGCACTGTCCCTGTCAAATAAATATATTAAAAAAAGGAAATAAAAAGAAAAGTTACTTGGTATTTAGGACCTGGGCAGGGGGGGGGTTGTTTTTTTGATTTGTGAAGCACTTTATGTTACCTTTTGTGTATGAAAAAGTGCTTTATACATAATGTTTGATTGATTGATACAGCCGGTTGTGATTATTTGTGACTTTCTTTCTCTCATCTGTTTCTGTTTTCTGTTTTTCGGTATGTTTTGTCCTGAGCGTAGGTCTTTGGTAGTGTCTCATAACTGTTGTTGAGAAAAAATATAGATAGATATTGAACTTAACTAAGAAAAGAGGGAGACCCAAAAACATCGTTCCTGCTTACCATCTTTTAAAGCTGTTATGTGTTATGAATGCCCACTTTAAGTCACGTGATTCCAGCTGCATGAAATAGCGGAGTGTTTCGAAATAAGAATGCGCTTTAAACGCGGCTGGTTTTCCACACGGGAGGTCTTTCCGCCCGCTGGATACAGGGGTGTTGTCACATTATGCCTCCCCGCCATGCAATGGCCCCCCTTGTCACGGGACTGCGCATTTCTAAATTATACGTCTACACCTTAAAAATATGTTTTAAAACGAAAGTAAACGTTCAGGGTTTTTATTAATGGTAATTTTCAGACTGTGAGTTGTTTCATTTAGAAATGCGCGTTCCCGTGGACAACAGGGCATTCATGACGGGGAGGCATAATGTGACACAACACCGGCCTAACGCTCGTGCTCGCCGGTGCCAACACGGCAATAAAGGCTGTAAAACAAACGAGCTGTGTTCGGTTAATGCGGCTGATGGACCTCTGCTGCCAGGCATTTGATGTCATGATCGTAACGAGGCCTCGTGCACAGTGTGACAGGCGAGAGGTGGCCTTTTCAGCGCGAGCGACTGGAGGCTAATCAAGAACAGATCGCTGGAACAGGAAGAGCTGATGCAACGCAGCTATTGTGGAAATGATAGCGTTCAGCGTATTTGTTAACAAGGAAACAAAAAGGCACTTCTCTAAAATGTTATTATTATTACAACATAAAGGCGAGAGGAAAGTTTTGACTTTTTGTCTGTGTGTTTCCTGTTTATTTTGAAAACATATCGTCTCCGTTGTTACTTCCTGTCTTTGTGTTTCCCCGTCTGTGTTGATTGTCCGCGCCACCCTGATTCGTTTCACCTTGTGTTTCTGCCTGCCCTCTCCAGCTGTGTCCTTTCTCTAAGTGAACAGTTCTAGTATTAAGTCCCATGTGTCACAATCCTTGTCTGTCGTTTCCTTGAAAGCTCTGTTCTGGTTTACCTGTAAGTAAAGGTATTTTTGGTGAAGATATTCCACGTGTATCCATTTCCATGAATTGACCCTTTTAAAAGGACTGCTTCACAATAATCATTCTCCTTGTTACATCATTAAATCAATGTTCTCTCAGAAACACCCTCTTTCCAGCCGGCTTCATACAGAGGACCTGACTTCAGTGCTTATTGATGCGGAGCGTTACATAAGCCTCATATGCTCCGAGTGTAGGACAACTCCGTGCGGGTTATAAATAAAGAAACCTGACGCACGGCTGCAGCCACTGTGATTTGGGCAACTTTGTCACTTGGGATGTTCATAGTTCTGCAGTGCTAGCCCCGACTGCTATTTCAAGGCTCTGCCTCATTAGAACATCCGCCGTGAGTGGAAAAAAGATCGCACAAAAGACGTTTCATTAGGGAAGAGAGAGCATGCTCAGGCCACAGAGGGATGAAACTTCATGCATTGCTACGCTAAAGGTTCATGCATGATACACACACACACACCAACACGCACGCACACACACAGGACACAGAGGTATGTTGAGATGTGTGTCACATGGTCCCACAAGGAGGAGGTCTGCAGGCCGAGCTGACAAGGGGCAACAAACACACAGCCTGCCACAAACGACTGCAATTACCCCACATATAGTGTGTGAGCGTGTGTGAGTGTGAGTGTGTGTGTGTGTGTGTGGTGTGTGTGTGTGTGTGTGTGTGTTTGTGTGTGTGTGTGTGTGTGTGTGTGTGTGTGTGTGTGGTGTGTGTGTGTGTGTGAACATGCGAGTATGCATATATAGGAGTGTGACTTCTTGCACAAGAGGAGGGGGAGAAAATTCACAATATTGCGTGACTGCCTGCAACCAGCCCTCTGTGTGTGTGTGTGTGTGTGTGTGTGTGTGTGTGTGTGTGTGTGTGTGTGTGTGTGTGTGTGTGTGTGTGTGTGTGTGTGTGTGTGGTGTGTGTGTGTGTGTGTGTGTGTGTGTGGCTAGCTAATTTAGTTAGGGAATAGCTGGCTGTCCTTCAGGTGAATGGACAGAGATTGGTCTCAATATGAGATGTAATAAACAAGCCCATCACCGGAGCCCACCGCACCTTCGGCTGTCCTTCACATGTCTCGCCTGAAGAAGACACACACACACACACCACACACACACACACACACACACACACACACACACACACACACACACACACACACACACCACACACACACACAACACACACACACACACACACACACACACACACACACACACATACTGAAACACATGCACACACACACACACACACACACACACACACACACACCACACACACACACCACACACACCACACACACACAACACACACACCACACACACACACACCACACACACACACACCACACACACACACCTAAACAACACACACACACACCCACACACACACACACCACACACACACACACACACCACACACACACACCACACACACACACACACACTCAAGCGACCCATAAAGCCTCCATGGTTTGCTGTTTGAAGAAGTCCATCAAACAAATATTGCTTTTTCAGGTTTTTCAGTATCCTGTTTGTCCTTACAATATATAAAAGAGTAAGGGGCAGAATCACTATGTGAATCGAACATTTTGGATTTGGTTTGCCTTTTTACAGTCCTAAAATATGTGTGTTATGGTTCACATCATATTGGGGAATTTAATGTTTGGTTTCTACAACATAAAATACGTCAGTATATACCCCACTGGTGAATTCAAAAACTGAAGTTGCTAGTGTCTAAATGAGACGGCTAAACGTCATCACGCCCAACATTAGCCTCCTTTAGCTTAGCGGTGGTGACGTGAAGTCATGTGACCGTGCTGTAGTTCCTTTATAGCCCAACATTAGCCGCCTTTAGCTTAGCGGTGGTGACGTGAAGTCATGTGACCGTGCTGTAGTTCCTTTATAGGCCCAACATTAGCTGCCTTTAGCTTAGCGGTGGGTGAGGTGAAGTCATGTGACCGTGCTGTAGTTCCTTTATAGCCCAACATTAGCCACCGTTAGCTTAGCGGTGGTGACGTGAAGTCATGTGACCGTGCTGTAGTTCCTTTATAGCCCACATTAGCCACCTTTAGCTTAGCGTGGTGACGTGAAGTCATGTGACCGTGCTGTAGTTCCTTTATAGCCCAAAATTAGCCACCTTTAGCTTAGCGGTGGTGACGTGAAGTCATGTGACCGTGCTGTATTCCTTTATAGCCCAACATTAGCCACCTTAGCTTAGCGGTGGTGACGTGAAGTCATGTGAACCGTGCTGTAGTTCCTTTATAGCCCAACATTAGCCACCTTTAGCTTAGCGGTGGTGACGTGAAGTCCTGTGACCGTGCTGTAGTTCCTTTATAGCCCAACATTAGCCACCTTTAGCTTAGCGGTGGTGACGTGAAGTCCTGTGACCGTGCTGTAGTTCCTTTATAGCCTAACGTTAGCTTTTTACTTGAAAAATCATTACCCTGCAGAACAAAACCTGTAAGTGTCACACACGTTTGTTTTCCACAGAGACTATTTCTGGAAAACCCCAAATCACATGGAGAAATCCCGTTGGCTTTTGGAGAAGGGAACCATTGCTAATTTACGAGTTGGCCTACTACAAATACATCATCACTTGCATCACTTGCAGTAACTGAAGTATAAAATGGTGTAAAATAGAAAGCAAACAAGTGTACTTAAGGTAAGACACTGGAGTAAATGTACTTTTCCAGCACTGCTACAAAGTGCTGCGTGTTTCTTTAACCACGCAGACACTTCCTGCATGTTTCTCTGTCTCGAAGAGTCTTTCTATTTCTCCCACATGTCCTCCCGTATGTCCTGCAAGCTGCTTCCTGCCAACAGCCACCATCCAGGCCCTGTTGACCAGCCGCTTTCTCCCCTCTGCGGGTCCTTCACTCCCGAAGAAGAGCCGAAACTCCAAATCCACCGAGACCCAATTACAAACAGCGACTGCAAGTGGAATCAGGAGCAGATTGCAAAGTTACAATGCTTTAATTGCGAATGTGTTTAAACGCTCTCCTCAGGCCACTTTTTTGTCGGGGATGAAACACGGAGCCCTGCAGTGGGACTTTAAAAACATATATCTGTTTGTGACAAAGAACACTCGGATGTGTGGTGTGCTCAGATATTTAAGGGCCTGCGTGTGATTCAACACGTCGTACTGGCAGTGTAGGAATAAAACAACGCTTACATGTGGTGGCGAGGAAGCCACGCTTTAACACATCATAAGAGAGCTATTCCTCTCCCAGCTGCTTGTTCTAATACAGCCGCATGTTAATTAGTATTGTAGTTAATCCCATATTACAGAGACCCAAACTGGCAGGTCATATTACAGAACAATCGGTCCTTAAATGTTCCTGCTTGTGACATTCGGAGCTGCTATCTCTTCCAGCTAAACGTTCCCTAGGTACTAAGTGGCCTACTTTACGCTGTCTTTCTTTGAATTGCCACTTTCTTCTTATCATTTGGGATATTAGCCTTGACACGCGTCATCCCATATAGCATGGACTCAGGAAAAGTGTTTCTGCAAAAAAAGGGAATAAATGATTTTACGCCAGCATGTGATAACGAAGACCTGCCTTCATGGGATATTAAACACGAAGAAAGAGAAATAAGAAGTTCAAACACTTAGCCGGCAGCAAAGTGAGTGTAACTTTTCTCCGCTTGCATTATGTAAGATAGGCTCCATCACGTTATCAATCTATCGATCTCCCAGCAGAAAGATGAGAATGGAAAAATAATGAGGCCGATGAACGCTGCGTAAAGAACATCAATGTGCAAAAATGTAATTATCTGTGCTGGGAAGAGAACGGAAAACGAGTCGGGCTGTTTTCTAAATCACAAAAAAAAGTAAAGTGGAAAAAGGAGCAGTTAATATTTTCCCTCTCTGCATATTTTAATTACCCAGATCAATCATAACTACTACTGCAGCACTGCAGAGAAGAAGAAAACTGCAAGTCTAAATGAAAAACAATAGTTGCTTTAAAGTCTTTCGCTCTTTTGAAGTCTAAATTAAAATGTCAGGTGCCTTAACAAGAGGCGTCTTCCCAAAGTTAGGATGTTTATATTAGCGTGTTTAGATTTAGCTGAATTAAACTTCACGGCCGAGCATCATGTGAAATGAAGACTGCAGACACACACACACACACCACACACACACACACACACACACACACACACACACACACACACACACACCACCCACACACACCACACACACACACCACACACACACACACACACACAACACCACACACACACACACACACACACACAGTAGAGAAGAGGGAATCATATCTGCGTCTCCTCTGACAGACGCTCATGACCTCTGACCTCTTGGTCTCGCTAAACGCAGAAACATGTTGTGCAAAACTTATTTGTTACTCTTTAATCTTAAACATAATTACATTACTGCCAAGTAGGTTAACACACACGAGGTGTAAAATGCCTGACAGGTAAAAACATTTAAATGTCAAATAAGAGCAACTTTTATGGAAACGACTGTAAGACTGTTATATATACAAAAGGGATATAGTAAGTAGTCATATATGAGGTATCCTGTTGGAACTATGTGCAGGATGTCTGATCTAAAAGTGGAAGTGTCGTGCAGAAGATAGTCAGACGCCGGTGTGGGAGAGAACACGGGGACTTCAGCCTTTGGCGACCATTTACATGCACTAAAACCTTGGAGAACAAACGCAGGAGAGGGAACCCCCAACGCGCAGAACAGATCCTCTTAGTCCGTGACACAGACCCGTCGCTGCCTAAAGCTGAGCCTGAACTCACACAGTCAGAGCCGGAGAATCTCGACTTGTTCAGATTTCTTTTTTCCTGGTTTCACGTTAACTGATGTTTATTTCTTCTGGCACGTCGTCGCCGAGCACCCAGACAACCGATTTCACACGTTTCTATTGGCTAATGTGACTGCCAGCAGAGAGCGAGTCAGGAGGACCCAGGGACTCAGAGCAGGAACGTTATATAGGATAACTACTCGCTTCGCTCATCAAACTGAAACTAACCAAGACCTTTTATAAGAACACATGAGTACATCGAACAGAACAACAAATACGACTGTTTTATTATAAATAAAACTCGACAAAAACTGCAGAGAACTTGAAATAAAATGACTTCAATTTGGATAGGAGTTCATTATTAATATTAATAGTTTTTATTTATTTATGAATGAAAAGGTAGTTTCATTTCATCTTTAACACTTAACCTGCATTTTGCCGTTCTTACTTACGTGTTGTTCTCTTAACTTTCACAGTGTGCAGTGTCCTCACATCGACACTGTTCATGTGTTTATTAACATATCCACATATTCATATATTAATATTATAGTATACAGTGTTGTTCTACTGTGCAGCAATTGATGTTACATTCTGCCTTGTCTTGTTATTTCTGCAAGCTTACTTGTCTTGGTGGCACTATTGTATTGCATTGTTCTTGTCACGTTGCATCGATGGGAAAGCAATCAAGGATCCTGCTTCCTTCGTGCATATGAAACGCAAAAGCCTTGGTGATATCAGTTCTTCTACCTTAAGTAACATATCTAAAGTCTGCTCTCTGACCAGCCGCAGGCATCAATCAGCTGCCTGCAGACAAACGCATGGTTCCCGTGTTAGCCTGTTAGCCTCGCTGCCAACCCCCCCCCACCCCACGCCATCTTAGCTGCTCCCGTTCTCTGCTGGTGAAAGTGTGTGTGCTGAAGGGTCACGAGGGGGAGAGTGATTGCTTGTCTCTTAAGGTGTACGGGGGGTTTCGCGGAATACATGGACGGCCCAATAGGAAACGTGCATTCGTGTCGTCCGTCCTCAAAACACGGCTAACTTTGCACAGAGCGGCGGCCAGTCAGGGGGGGGGCGTGACGTCTCCCGGCTCCGAGGTGTGTGCTGTCAGGACGGTAGAAATGAAACCTGGCACTGCCGAGCAGAATGTGCTGAAACTCATCAATTCCACATGGATAGAGAGCCAAGTGCCTATTTATAACACCCCCCCCCCTCCGTCTTCCCCCTCTTCTTTACCTGGTGTGCATCCCGGCTTCGAACACGCATCCATAATGATGAATACGCCACACTGCGATGCTCCGACAGGGCATCAGTCAAGACAGGAAAACACCACGCGCCGACACACACACACACACCACACACACACACACACACACACACACACACACACACACACACACACACCACACACCACACACACCCACACACAACACACACACACACACACACACACACGCACACACCACTCTCATCATCACAGCGGACTGACACTGGCGTCTCAGCATAAAACACCAACAATCAGTCACCACGCAGGAAACAAACACGGCCAGTCAGATACATTAAACTTCCTCACAAAGGCCCAATCACTGGAGAGACACTGCCACCCAAACTCTGTCCTGTACTGGATTGATGGTGTTTCAGATCTGAGCCACACTAGGGGTATTTTCTTACAGAAATGTGTCAGTTTTATATACTCGAGTTGAGGCGGAAAAATGTGTTAAATGTCATGGATGTTTGCAGACATGCTATGGAGAGTTATATCATTGTTTCAGCTGTTCATTGCTAGATATCCTCGACAAGACTAATGCATGGATAACACACTCGTTCTCCTGCATATGTTAAGCTATATGCAGCACAAACACGGCCAGTCAGGGACATTCAACTTCCTCACAAATGCCCCAATCACCGGAGAGACACTGCCACCCAAAACACTGTTTCTTCATGCAGTCGTTTACTGAACTTGATGGCGTTTCATTCTGAGAAAACACTAGTGGTATTTTGCAATATCAATTATATACTTGAGTTGAGCTCGAATAGAAACGTGTTAATTGCATGATGTTTGCAAACACAGGGAGGCAGAGAATGTGTTTTCTATGCGGACATGCTAGTGAGAGAGTTCTTGTTTTAGCTTTTCATTCCAAGATATTTTCAGCGAGATTACAGCATGAATAACACATTCCTTCTCCTCCATATGTTAAGTCACATGCATGAGAAGACATGCATCCTCGCTAAGTATAACACATCGAAGTGTTTTACTACTACAGCAGTAGCTTTGGGTGGCTAGCGCTGCAGCTAACGACTGTTGTAAATGTTGCCATATGAGAAGATATGAGATTTAAATGCATGGGTTTACTCTTTACAGCCGAATCACTATTAGCAGTAGCTTGTTAATGCTACGACTGCGGCTAACAACTGTTATAGTCTATTAAATGTCAGAAAGATTGAGAAATAGTTTCTCAAAGTCTAATGTGACATGAAATGTATTTTCCATGCATGTATGCTAGTCAAGAGTGAATAACATACATACTGACTGTCTGGCTCTGTTCAATATCCTTTGTTATTTATTAATTCAATCTTTTCATGTTGTCTTCTTACATTCAGACAAGTCTTACAGCTTCAACATAAACTGAAAATATGTTTGCTCAAGTTGCAATACCTGCTATGTATCTTTTCTGAATTTGCAATGCGTGAGTCATGTGACCGTGCTGTAGTTCCTTTATAGCCCAACATTAGCCCCTTTAGCTTAGCGGTGGTGACGTGAAGTCATGTGACCGTGCTGTAGTTCCTTTATAACCCAACATTAGCCTCCTTTAGCTTAGCGGTGGTGACGTGAAGTCATGTGACCGTGCTGTAGTTCCTTTATAGCCCAACATTAGCCTCCTTTAGCTTAGCGTGGTGACGTGAAGTCATGTGACCGTGCTGTAGTTCCTTTATAGCCCAACATTAGCCTCCTTTAGCTTAGCGGTGGTGACGTGAAGTCATGTGGACCGTGCTGTAGTTCCTTTATAACCCAACATTAGCCGCCTTTAGCTTAGCGGTGGTGACGTGAAGTCATGTGACCGTGCTGTAGTTCCTTTATAGCCCAACATTAGCTTTTTACTTCAGAAAAGTGGTGTTCATATGTGGAGATTATCCTGCTGAACTAAATGTGTAAGAATCATGACAATTTGTTTCCACAGAGATTATCCAAAAAAGCCAAAATCCCATTGGCTTGTTGTCGGGGGGAACCTTGCAATGCTAACTTCCAGGTACAAAAGTAAATGGATCTATGAAGTGAGTTACAGCTCAATAAGTCTTAGCTATCTGTCCATTAGTCACTGAACTCAGATAAGTATCAGAGGTGAGATGGACAACATTTGATCCAATATAATCTCCTCCGTCTGTGTCTAATCATAATCAATGCAAGTCAACTTTAAAGTAATAAAGAGTGGAACAGGAAGTGCATTGAGTTTGGGTCAAAGCAGCTTTTCTGTTCTAATGTGCAGAAGAGGCGAGGACATGTTGGCCTCTGGAGGACGTAAAGACTCAAGGAAGGTATTATCTAATGTCCAATTACACTCCCCCACATCGCTACCATTCCCGCCTCCCACCTTCCCTCCCCGCTCCTCGGTATGAGAGGACACAAGTGATAAAGCAGGAGCAGAGAGCCGCTGGTTTACATGGCCCTGGTGCCCAGTATGTTTCCCACAATAAGCTGCAGGCTGCACGTGCATCGCATCGCAACCGGAGAGGAGATCCTGGGCTGCTCAATGAGGCCCAGACAGTGAGAGACACCTCTGAGTGTGCGTGTGCGTGTGTGTGTGTGTGTGTGTGTGTGTGTGTGTGTGTGTGTGTGTGTGTGTGTGTGTGTGTGTGTGTGTGTGTGTGTGTCGGCGTGTGTGTGTGTGTGTGTAAGGGGGAGTTGTAAATGCCCCTTACATAAGGTAGGGCATGAATAATAACACAACGGGAATATTCAACTGTAAAGCTGGTTCGTTGGCTCAGAGATATGTGCCTGTAATGTGCAACGTAAGTATGATCAACACTTCATTTTGAAATAGAGTTTAGAAGTTACTATAAAGTTGTGTTAACGAATCAGAGGTGGGAGAAGTACTCAGATCTGGTACTTGAGTAAAAGTAGAAGTACTCAGATATTGTGCTTGAGTAAAAGTAGAAGTACTCAGATATTGTGCTTGAGTAAAAGTAGAAGTACTCAGATCTTGTACTTGAGTAAAAGTAGAAGTACTCAGATCTTGTACTTGAGTAAAAGTACCAGAGTGTAGGAATACTCTGTTACAGTAAAAGTCCTGCATTCAAAATGTTACTCAAGTAAAAGTAGAAAAGTACTCTCATCAAAATATAGTGAAAGTAGCGACAGTAAAAGTAGGGTTTGGGTTTGGTAGGGAATGCGTGCTTATTGTTTCCATGTGTATTTGTACAAACAGTATATCGGAACAACCTAACTTAGGACTGTGTGTCATGGAGATATGACAACATGGAAACATCAATAATCACTTAGGTTTTAGTTCCGATATAGTTCCGAAAATGTGCGTTCACACCAAAAAAACTAGAACTTAGTTCATGAACCTTTTCACCCCCTTTTCCGTCCCCGCTAGAGAGCAGGAACTTTCGTGGGAGAAAAAGGTTCCTGTGTCTGATTGGCTGAGCGGATTGCAAACCACGCCCCGTAAAACTCCCAAAACGTTTTGTGAAGCCGCCATTTTATTTTCCTTGCATTAGCATTATTAGCATTAGCATTAGCCCAGCGCACAAACGCAGAGAGGCTAACTTATGGCAAAACTGAAGTCAGTCCCCAACTCCGGGGACTTCGGGCCGGGGACTTTGTGCGGCAGTATACACCGTGAAGTTGTTTACGGCCTGCCAGTAAATCCAGAGCAGAAGAAGAAGAAGTGACGTCAGATGCTTCATTTGCCTAATCCTCCCCCAGGGACTTATTCCGGTATGAACGCGATCTGAACTTAGTTCATGAGAACTAAAGAGTTCTGATGAACTAAGTTCTGATGAACTAAGTACAGCAAAGTACTCCGGTGTGAACGCGCCTATTGAGTTCTTTTTAACCAAATGTCTCTCAGAGGGGCGTGGGGAGTGGCTCCTTATTTTCATTCAAGTAACAGACACAGAATCAGCACTTTGGAAACAGGGGATTATGGGATGCTGCAATGATCCGTTTGGGAAACACTTCAGAGCCATGGCTGTGTGTCTGAGAGCTGTAATATATGGATGAAAACAGTATAATAGGGGACCTTTAAAGCGGTGTAGAGGCAGCTTTCCTCTCGCCTGTTTCTCCCCCATCTCCCGAGTTATCCGTCCAGCACTCTGTACCTAATAACCGCCAGGTTTTAGCCCGTGATGAAGATCTGTCTTCATTGAGCTGGAAAAGCTGTATCGTCGCCGAGCATTTCTCCTAACGGCGCAGTCCCTCATCTATGAAAGTGCCATAGAGCCCCTCAGACAATTAGGCAGGGAAAAGCTTTATGACCGTTAGACTCTCTCAGCGAGCGGCTCCTCTCTCCTCGTGCAGAAAGGTAATTACGGAAACTCTCATAATGACACGGAGGAAGCTTGCGTCATAACACCCACAGCCTTTTTATCATGGCGCTGTAATTAATTATCATCCTTTACTCTTTGATTCATTCCACCATTCATAACATATTCATACATTCAAGAGAAATTATCATTTCCTTCAGGAATTAATCAAAAGGAGGAAGAGCTGGTCGGCTCTCTATGGATGATCAAAGCCGGAGTTTGCCCACCTCGATGTGGAGGGTAGGCTGAGGGCACAGATCTGTGTGGGCACCGTATATAAGGGGGGGGGGGCACTGCAACATGCATGTGACTGTCCAAACAAAGTGGATGGATGCACTCGGATGTCTTTTACTTTGGTATATTTGGTATTTTCCATTCCTTACACACTTTATATAAATAATATCCTGCTTATATTTTGTTAACAGAAGAGTGTCCAAACAAACTGGATGGAAGCACCGTAAAAAATACTCAAAAAGGTGCCAGAGTATCAAAATATACCAATATTTGTCGTTACTCTATTTACCGCTACTTAATTGTGGTAATGGCTAAATAAAGACTATCTTGATCTAAATCTTCGAACCCTAATAAAAGCTGTCAGATATAGTCGAGTATAGAGCTGGAATAACTAAATAAAGTACCTCAAAATTGTCCTTTTACTTTGGTATAAAAGTTTAAAAATACTCAAGTGCAAAAACGGCCAAACGTTTATTTTACTAATAGATAAATGAAGACTATCAAGTCCATCCTAGAATAATGCATAACATTTTTTTTATTTTTGCATCAATCTTCAAACCTTAACCCTAAAGCTGTCGTAGAGCTGTCCTGTTAAGGTGCAACACATGTCAAAATAAACTACCAGTAATTATTCTGCACAACAGCACAGTCAACAATCATGTGTGTCGAAACTGTCCTTAAATACAGAACTTAAAGGGGACCTATCGTGCTATATTTGAAACATATATTGTTGGGCCGTACCTATACTAAACATGTCTGTGAAGTGTTTTGCTTCAAACGCCAAACAGATCCCCCGTTGTAGCCGTGCCTCAAACTGCTCAAACCCCTCTTTTGCAGCCCGGTTAGAGAAACGCGGATTTTGGGTCCTTAGCTTTAAAAAAAAAAAAAAGAGGAGGCGGAGCTAATGCCAAACGCCATCCTGTTCTAAACCACATCAAGGATTATTTCTGAAACAGTATGGAGCTCAAATGCTTTTTCTCTTGCGGGTTTATCACAAGGTGAGTTCCTTTTTTCATTTCCTGCTTTTTAAACACATGTGCTCTCCAGTACAGGTTAGCTCTGACGGCCCGTCCACACAGCGGCGTGCGTTGAAAGCTTCACCGTTCACTTTGAATGGGGTGACGTCACTTTTCGCCGAACTGCATTGTGGGAAGCCAACTTGCTCGCTGCAAGAGTTGAGCAATGTTCAACTTTTGAAGCCTCGGCAGAAGCGTCAGCCAATCGAATCGTATGCCAGTACAAGCTCTAGCCAATCAAACCGCTGCTTGTGTGTCAGGGGCGGGAGATTCATGTGATTGGTTGTTGGTGGAGTGTCAGACACGCCCGCCGGCAAGCTTCAACGCACGCCGCTGTGTGGACGGGCCGGGAGTGTTAGCGAGGCTTGCTAATGTAAACAAAGACGAGACTACGTCCAAAACACGTCAGGCATTGTTTCTGATAGCAATTTTCTGTGGGTCCGCTGCCGATTTGTCATATCGGCAGCAAATCTGTATCCGCCCGTTGTACCCCCGTTTTTAAAAGATTTGGGTACGGAGGAAAAGAGAGAGGGTTTTATTTTCTGACGCTGCGTGAGTTCCCCGACGCACCGGGGACACATTGATGTATAAAAGACATCACAAAGTGCATTTTGCATGATAGGTCCCCTTTAAAGGACGTGCCCACCGCTGCTTTTGTTTTTTCATTATCCCTTATGTTAGAGAATATTTCTTCTCTCTTCCTAAGTGTCAAAGAATAATTCTTCCTTACTCTTAAGATATTTAACACTTTCTGTGTGTTGACATTTACGATCAGCCCTGCTCCTTATCTTCCGTAAGGAATGTGATAATGCAGCCGTATGTTGATACTATACGTTTCATGGCTTGACCTATAGCGGACATCGGGAGTTTTACGCTAAGCTCCACAGATGTGAGAGACGTCTCCTGTGTCTGCAGATGTTTACGCCCATCCCCAATATGTGGATTGGACTCTCTGTAAACTAGGGTCTACCAAGATGCGAGGCTGATCAGAATTGACGTGGCAACCCACCCGTGCCGTCAGAACCTTTTGCTGCTGTGACTTGTGATGTGAATTCTCCGGCCGTGTCCTCGCAATAAACTACCAGTGTTTGACATCAAAGCTCCAGCTCTCCTCGTGTCGCTCTGAGTCTCCATCGCTGCAGAAGTTTCCCTCACACCGTATGTCTCCCGTCTGAAAAGATCAAAGTTTAAAATATCTGTTGATGAATCTCATAAAATGTTCCTTCCGCCTTTCTTCCCGAACTCAAGAAGTCAGCAGCCATTTTGAACTCTCCTTCCTCCGGCTCACGGAGTTGAGAAGCTGCTGGTTAGTCAGAAAAACCTCCCGCTCTCTCACGGAGAACAACAACAACAACATACATTAAAAAACATTCTCTGTCTTCCCCCACATCATCACTTCCCAACCTCAGGGGAGGAAATGGCACAGTTAGACTCATAAACAGGTGTCCACCGGCCCCCTCGCGCGCAGCTCTTTAATAGCTGTTTGATGTTTTTGATGTCTAGTCAGCTCCATCGTACCTTGCTGCTTCGTAATGAGGGCCAATAATGATTCCTGCACTTCGGGGGTTAATGGCATGTAACCGGCAGAGCTGCTAATTACACGTTACAAACTATTTATCAGAATCTCCATCTGCGCGAGCTGCACAACTCTCATTGTGCACGCTAAATTACTCCACGGATTGTCATTGTGAAGCAAGTTTCCGTAATTAGGGGCCGTGCTGCTGTGTCCTTTCTGCAGAGCACATCAAGAGGGAGATAGAAAGAGTGCTTCATGTGGGTCTGATACGCAGATTGAGGAGGAATGTGCAGCACCAGAAAGGAAACACGCAAGCCACCCGTCACCGTGCGTTCTTCCCCACAAAGGTGTGTCCTGAGGGGAGTGTGCACTCGAAAGTGAGAGGGAGGTGTAAATTGCTTCGAGGAGCTCTCGTAGCCTCGCTGACGATCTTCCTGTTCGCCGTGAAAGTCGTGTGAACGGCGTCTCTCTATTTGAGAAGTAACTCGGCCCCAAAGGTGCGCCGGAGACCAAGGAGACGTCTTCTCCTCTCCGTAAGTTTTATTAAAATTACCTTCATTATAAAACAGTGTTCATTATAAAACCAAAAAACGCCGGTCTCCCAGGGCCCGTGGATTAATAAGGACAGCGGTGTATTTTAAGCCGTAAACTCGGCTCCTCACTGTCCTTAATCTCCTTCCTACTTCACAAGGCCAAATTAACACCTCTCCTCAGCTCTGACGGGACCTCATTAGCAGACTTCCAGGGAGAGGAAAGAGGAGAGCAGAACGGAGAAAGGAGGAGAAGAAGGAGGGAAGCGACCAATGACAGCCACCAGCTCTGGGATTAACCCTTTCTCCTCCTCCAGCTCCTCGGAAATAAGAACTAGGTCGTGTTTCTAATCAGTCGCCTGGTTAGCGATAATTAGAAGGCGAGATTGGACGGGAAGGAGAAGAGAGGGGAAGTGGGAGGGGAACATTGAAATGAAAAGAAAAGAAAGAGAACCTGTCATGTCGCAAACACTTCAAAGGAGCGGCGTCTCCTTTAGAAGCGACGAGGGTCCAAATACCAGGAGGCGCTCCTCTGGGCCTCAACACTGGGGGGGGGGGGGGCAAGAAGGACCCAGATCTCTCTCTCACACACACACACACACACACACACACACACACACACACACACCACACACACACACACACACACACACACACACACACACACACACACACACACCACACACACACACACACACACACACACACACACACACACACACACACGGGACGTTGTGCACCACCTGTACAGTGCAGCTGCAGAGGAGGATTGTTTACCCCGAGCCACAAACAGAAACCATTGATGCCGAGTAACTAAGTACATTTACTTAAGTATTGTACTACACATTTGAGGTACTTGTACTTGAGTCTTTTCTTTATACTTCAACTTATATGTATATAGTACACCTGATCAGAGTTTAACTGTTGATTCTACTCATACTGTTACTTGATTACACGTATACTTGTTGTTCCAGGTGTACTATCTGTGTTTCTGTATTATTCTGTTGTTCCGTAACGCCTGAGTTTCCCTACAGGGATCAATAAAGGTCGATCTCAGGGCTTCTCAGACTCCGGACCAAGGTCAGATCAATCCGGACCGAACTGCAAATCAACCCGGACCGAACTCTGTGTCCCATTACATATATTTTTTTTTAAATGATAAAAAAAAAAAAAAAGTTCTGATTCTGATGTAAATTAAAGGGGACCTATCGTGCTATATTTGAAACAGACATTGTAGGCCCGTACCTATACTAAACATGTCTGTGAAGTGTTTTGCTTCAAACACCAAACAGATCCCCCGTTGTAGCCGTGCCTCATTCCGCTCAAACCCCTCTTTTGTTAGAGAAACGCGGATTTTGGGTCCTTAGCTTGAAAAAAAAAAAAGAGGAGGCGGAGCTAATGCCTGATCAGAATTCTACCGGAGTTAAATTCTGCTGTGATAAAACGCCATCCTGTTCTAAACCACGTTAAGGATTATTCCTGAAACAGTATGGAGTTCAAATGATTTTTCTCTCGCGGGTTTATCACAAGATTAGTTCCTTTTTTCATTTCCTGCTTTTTAAACACGTGCTCTCCAGTACAGGTTAGCTCCGAGTGTTAGCGATGCTAGCTAATGTAAACAAAGACGAGATTACGTCCAAAACACGTCAGGCATTGTTTCTGATAGCAATTTTCTGTGGGTCCGCCGACGATTTGACGTCAGATCGGCGGCAAATCTGTATCCGCTCGTTGTACCCCGTTTTTTTTTAAAGATTTGAGTACGGAGGAAAAGAGAGGGTTTTATTTTCTGACGCTGAGTTCCCCGACGCACCGGGACTTTACTGGCATTGATCCGGACCATTGACCTTGAGTACCCCTGGTCTATCTTATCTTATCTTAACTACACGGAACATCTAAGGGGAAATATTATACTTTACTAAGTGTATATGAAAGCCTCAGTTAAATTAAACTAGCAAATAATGAATACAAGAACAACCTGGTGGATTAATCTAATTAAGAAAGATAACTAATTAATTATATAATGTATATTTGTGTGCTTTCGCGTTCAACTACATTTCTCTGATTATACTCATTTACTACTTTCACTTGTCACGGAGTAGTTCGACCGTGGGTTTAGTACTTAAGGAAAGGATCCGAATGCTTCCTCAAGACCGGCAAAAACACACCAGCCCCTCCTCTTCCTCACCTTCCCCCCTCTCCCCCCCCCCCCCCTCCTCTTCTCCCTCCAGCAGCAGGTCTGGTCCCTCTCTTTACTCCCAGGTCGTGCAGTGCTCTCTGGGTAAAGTTCACCAGCCTCCTCAAGCTGTTTGACATTACCAATAAGGTCAAAGTGTATCAGAAAACACCAGAGGATTATATTATTATGGAGTTGCACCTCGAGATCCGACAATAAAAGACCACGGAGGCTTTTTCCACCGCGAGCTGGCTTCCTTATGATGATCAGCTCGTGGAAGTTACACAAGAGAGACGGAGAGGTGCCAGAGGCCCGCAGCGAGGAGGAGAAATCTCCGCTCATTATCAGCCATCTATTTGATCTGCTGTGAAACATCTCCAGACTCCAGACGTCAGACATCGATGGTGCTCAAGTTAATCCGGTGGGCTCCTGTTTGCACAGTGAAGTGAAGGCAAGGGTGCTTGTGATATCTGTGCGACTTTGCACTGGGAGTGATTGAATTAGAACATGAATCTGAGCGTGGTGTCGAGGAGCGGGACGACTCCACGCACTCAATCAGAAGGGCTGCACGCCGCTGGGGAACAACTGACGACGCCACGTGGTGTGTTTAAGAGACGGAGACAGACGGGGAGGCTGCTGGTCATTCTGTCGACCACATCCACGCTTTCCACCACACGGGGCTTTCTCAAGCTTACGCTCACTTTCTAAATGTGGCCGATAACTAGCGAGTAGAAGTACTCAGATCTTGAGTAAAAGTAGAAGTACTCAGATCTTGAGTAAAAGTAGAAGTACTCAGATCTTGAGTAAAAGTAGAAGTACTCAGATCTTGTACTTGAGTAAAAGTAGAAGTACTCAGATCTTGTACTTGAGTAAAAGTAGAAGTACTCAGATCTTGTATTTGAGTAAAAGTAGAAGTACTCAGATCTTGTACTTGAGTAAAAGTAGAACTACTCAGATCTTGTACTTGAGTAAAAGTAGAAGTACTCAGATCTTGTACTTGAGTAAAAGTAGAAGTACTCAGATCTTGTACTTGAGTAAAAGTAGAGGTACTCACATCTGGTACTTGATTAAAAGTAGAAGTACTCAGATCTTGTACCTGAGTAAAAGTAGAAGTACTCAGATCTTGTACTTGAGTAAAAGGAGAAGTACTCAGATATTGTACTTGAGTAAAAGTACTCACATCTGGTACTTGAGTAAAAGTAGAAGTACTCAGATCTTGTACCTGAGTAAAAGTAGAAGTACTCAGATCTTGTACTTGAGTAAAAGTACTCAGATGTTCTACTTGAGTGAAAGTAGAACTACTCAGATCTTGTACCTGAGTAAAAGTAGAAGTACTCAGATCTTGTACTTGAGTAAAAGTAGAAGTACTCAGACTTTGTACTTGAGTAAAAGTAGAAGTACTCAGATCTTGTACTTGAGTAAAAGTAGAAGTACTCAGATCTTGTACTTGAGTAAAAGTAGAAGTACTCAGATCTTGTACTTGAGTAAAAGTAGAAGTACTCAGATCTTGTATTTGAGTAAAAGTAGAAGTACTCAGATCTTGTACTTGAGTAAAAGTAGAACTACTCAGATCTTGTACTTGAGTAAAAGTAGAAGTACTCAGATCTTGTACTTGAGTAAAAGTAGAAGTACTCAGATCTTGTACTTGAGTAAAAGTAGAGGTACTCACATCTGGTACTTGATTAAAAGTAGAAGTACTCAGATCTTGTACTTGAGTAAAAGTAGAAGTACTCAGACTTTGTACTTGAGTAAAAGTAGAAGTACTCAGATCTTGTACTTGAGTAAAAGTAGAAGTACTCAGATCTTGTACTTGAGTAAAAGTAGAAGTACTCAGACTTTGTACTTGAGTAAAAGTAGAAGTACTCAGATCTTGTACTTGAGTAAAAGTAGAAGTACTCAGATCTTGTACTTGAGTAAAAGTAGAGGTACTCACATCTGGTACTTGATTAAAAGTAGAAGTACTCAGATCTTGTACCTGAGTAAAAGTAGAAGTACTCAGCTCTTGAGTAAAAGTAGAAGTACTCAGATCTTGTACCTGAGTAAAAGTAGAAGTACTCAGATCTTGTACTTGAGTAAAAGTAGAAGTACTCAGACTTTGTACTTGAGTAAAAGTAGAAGTACTCAGATCTTGTACTTGAGTAAAAGTAGAAGTACTCAGATCTTGTACTTGAGTAAAAGTAGAGGTACTCACATCTGGTACTTGATTAAAAGTAGAAGTACTCAGATCTTGTACCTGAGTAAAAGTAGAAGTACTCAGCTCTTGTACTTGAGTAAAAGGAGAAGTACTCAGATGATGTACTTGAGTAAAAGTACTCACATCTGGTACTTGAGTAAAAGTAGAAGTACTCAGATCTTGTACCTGAGTAAAAGTAGAAGTACTCAGATCTTGTACTTGAGTAAAAGTAGAAGTACTCAGACTTTGTACTTGAGTAAAAGTACTCAGATGTTCTACTTGAGTGAAAGTAGAAGTACTCAGACTTTGTACTTGAGTAAAAGTAGAACTACTCAGATATTGTACTTGAGTAAAAGTACTCAGATGTTCTACTTGAGTAAAAGTAGAAGTACTCAGATATTGTGCTTGAGTAAAAGTATAAGTACTCAGGTCTTGTACTTGAGTGAAAGTAGAAGTACTCAGATCATGTACTTGAGTAAAAGTAGAAGTACTCAGGTTTTGTACTTGAGTAAAAGTAGAAGTACTCAGATCTTGTACCTGAGTAAAAGTAGAACTACTCAGATCTTGTACTTGAGTAAAAGTACTCAGATGTTCTACTTGAGTGAAAGTACAAGTACTCAGGTCTTGTACTTGAGTGAAAGTAGAAGTACTCAGATCTTGTACTTGAGTAAAAGTAGAAGTACCAGAGTGTAGGAATACTCTGTTACAGTAAAAGTCCTGCATTCAAAATGTTCTTCAAGTGAAAGTAGAAAAGTATTCTCATCTAAATATAGTGAAAGACAGTGAAAGTAGTCGTTGTGCAGATTGGTCCATTTCAGAATAATATATATGATATGTTTTATAATGATTGATCATGAAAGTGTTCTCAAAGCTGGTGAAGGTGCAGCTAGTCTGAAGTACTTTGTAGACTGCAGGGTAGCTGGTGAAGGTGCAGCTAGTCTGAAGTACTTTGTAGACTGCAGGGTAGCTGGTGGAGGTGCAGCTAGTCTGAAGTACTTTGTAGACTGCAGGGTAGCTGGTGAAGGAGCAGCTAGTCTGAAGTACTTTGTAGACTGCAGGGTAGCTGGTGAAGGTGCAGCTAGTCTGAAGTACTTTGTAGACTGCAGGGTAGCTGGTGGATTTACTCCAGGTGGAACTACAGTCTGATTCAACACTCTGTAGTGGAGGAGAAGCAGCATCAGTATTGATTAAAACTAAACATTAAACCATCAAGATATGTTTCTCTAATCTTTACTTTTTTGTGAATGTTCTAACTAAGAAAGAGGTGTTAATTGGGTCTCTTGACCTTAATTGGCAAAGATAAGTAAAAACCCGTCTACTCTTAATTAGATTAAGTCGGCTTAAAAGGTGAAACACAGATGTGGGTGAAGGCAGTCGACTGATCAGCTGTAGGAACAGGAAACTAGGACAACACAAAGGTTAGATCCTGTTTCACCATGAAGGGTGCTTCTGATATGAAGGCTGCTTCTGATATGTCGGCGACTTCACCCTGCGAGGAACTGAGTTAGCACACGGGTCTGAGCGTGGAGGCGAGGAGTGTGATATCTGCCGCCAGGGCTTCTTGTGCACAGTCAATTATCAAGCATTATAAAGAGTCTGTCAATAATCACTTCCAACAGAAGTGAACAATCCATGCTGAGTGTTCTCGTGTGTACCGACGAGGGGCTTTCAGGTGGGACTTTAGACGGGAGAGCGGGACTGAAACATATGTGAGGTATCGTTTCCATAAGCCTCTTTCTAGGCGGACCATAGCGCACAAATGTGATTTATGACCTTGGTGTAATGGCTGGAGCAGAGTCTTGGCGAGGTATCGGATGACTTTTCCAATATGGCGACGTCACGGCGAATGCACCACAACAGGAAACGAGGGCTTGTTTCTCCAAGGAAGGAAAACATGAGAAGCCAGATATCTGATCACAGATAGACGGAAAGGGAATGAGTCAATACGACCGATGAGCTGTACGACACGGAGAGCGTTCTGTGGACTCCTCGACATGTTTCTGTCTAATCCTTCATTCCTGATGGTCAGCTGATTATAAATGATAATGTGGAGCGGGAAGTGCCGAGGAAATCATCAATACAAATGCCACTTAAAGAAATACACTAGTTTTACATTGGTCTGTGTCTTTATAGCAGCCGCGTCAAACTCAATTTCATCGCGGGCCACATCAGCATTATGTTTGCACTCAAAGGGCCGGTTGTAACTTTAAGACTATATAAAAATACATATATAAATATTTAATATATAAAATAATGTATACTATTACATTATTGCCTCTGCAGAAGTTATTATGGGATAGGGTAATAACTTCATAATGAACTACACCTGAAAGCAGAAGTCTAGGGCAAATAATTGGAAGTCTCTTCAGTGCTGTCACAAAATGTCTTTTTAAAAAAAAATCTAATGCTGGAAATGTAAAGAAAAATGAAATTTTGAAGCAAAAAGTCAAATTCTGAACTAAATTCATATTTGAGATGCATTGTGGGATATGTAGTTTATGGGCAACGTGCTTCTGTAAATCGGCACGTATAATAAACGTATAATATTCTTTAAGAGCTCTTGTGGGGCCGCATTAAATCAAGTCGCGGGCCGGATTTGGCCCCCGGGCCTTGAGTTTGACACCCCTGCTTTAGAGCAAGGCTCCACTTTAATGGACTAATGTTTACAGGTATTTCCCCAGATGACGACCATGTTGTTTTCTTTGGTGAATATCTTCCTTTCTGCAGCCAAAGTATTTACATACAACTGAAGAAATCTGCTTCCACCCCACCACCCCAGCTTCCACCCCAGCTTCCACCCCAGCTTCCACCCCAGCTTCCACCCCAGCTTCCACCCCACCACCCCAGCTTCCACCCCGGCTTCCACCCCACCACCCCAGCTTCCACCCCGGCTTCCACCCCGGCTTCCACCCCGGCTTCCACCCCGGCTTCCACCCCACCACCCCAGCTTCCACCCCGGCTTCCACCCCGGCTTCCCCCCCACCACCCCAGCTTCCACCCCGGCTTCCACCCCGGCTTCCACCCCACCACCCCAGCTTCCACCCCGGCTTCCACCCCGGCTTCCACCCCAGCTTCCACCCCAGCTTCCACCCCAGCTTCCACCCCACCACCCCGGCTTCCACCCCAGCTTCCACCCCAGCTTCCACCCCACCACCCCAGCTTCCACCCCAGCTTCCACCCCACCACCCCAGCTTCCACCCCAGCTTCCACCCCACCACCCCAGCTTCCACCCCAGCTTCCACCCCACCACCCCAGCTTCCACCCCAGCTTCCACCCCGGCTTCCACCCCAGCTTCCACCCCAGCTTCCACCCCACCACCCCAGCTTCCACCCCAGCTTCCACCCCACCACCCCAGCTTCCACCCCAGCTTCCACCCCAGCTTCCACCCCACCACAGCTTCCACCCCAGCTTCCACCCCAGCTTCCACCCAGCTTCCACCCCGGCTTCCACCCCACCACCCCAGCTTCCACCCCAGCTTCCACCACAGCTTCCACCCCCCCCACCACCCCAGCTTCCACCCCGGCTTCCACCCCGGCTTCCACCCCACCACCCCAGCTTCCACCCCAGCTTCCACCCCAGCTTCCACCCCCAGCTTCCACCCCAGCTTCCACCCCACCACCCCAGCTTCCACCCCGGCTTCCACCCCAGCTTCCACCCCAGCTTCCACCCCACCACCCCAGCTTCCACCCCGGCTTCCACCCCACCACCCCGGCTTCCACCCCAGCTTCCACCCCAGCTTCCACCCCACCACCCCAGCTTCCACCCCGGCTTCCACCCCACCACCCCGGCTTCCACCCCAGCTTCCACCCCAGCTTCCACCCCACCACCCCGGCTTCCACCCCAGCTTCCACCCCAGCTTCCACCCCACCACCCCAGCTTCCACCCCAGCTTCCACCACAGCTTCCACCCCGGCTTCCACCCCAGCTTCCACCCCAGCTTCCACCCCACCACCCCAGCTTCCACCCCACCACCCCAGCTTCCACCCCAGCTTCCACCCCAGCTTCCACCCCAGCTTCCACCCCACCACCCCACCACCCCAGCTTCCACCCCACCACCCCAGCTTCCACCCCAGCTTCCACCCCAGCTTCCACCCCACCACCCCAGCTTCCACCCCAGCTTCCACCCCAGCTTCCACCCCACCACCCCAGCTTCCACCCCAGCTTCCACCCCAGCTTCCACCCCACCCCACCACCACCCCAGCTCCACCTGTAGGCTCTGGGACAGTCATCTAATCATCACTCATGCTCTCTGTAAACCTGTGAGCGGTGAGGCCCGAGCCGAGACGCCAAACTCAACTATCTGCTGCTGTAATGAACATATTGAGAACACGAGCGTTGTCTGACTGAACTCCGTTCTTTGCTCATGTTCATATTGTAGCGGATATAAAGGGCATGCGTTGGTGGTTTGATAAGTTGATGAAAACGTACTGTTTTTGTTGGTTTGCTTTGTGTGAAGAGCCAGAACGTCGCTCAGGAGCAACACGTGTCGTGCCTTAAACCTTTACATGTGAGTAAATCATGTTATATCAGACAATCTCTCCTTTAGCAGAACAAACATGTAGCATGACGTCTTTTTGATTTGCTCCCACAAATTAGCGTTACGGTCTTTTTTGTGATAGAGTCTTTCAAAACTCCGATTAAAAGCTCTGACCGCTTCGACCAGCAAGTCGTGCACACGGCTTCGGATGGTCCTGGACCAGGAGTAACACATGAATGAATAAAATAGAATTATGATAACATATATATGATAAATATGACAGTGTATACACAGAGACAGATTATTTACGTAGCTTACACCACCCTCTGTCCCTAGATCCTGGCAGCAGATCAGAAAACACTCCCTCGGAAAACCCAGAGTGTCCGTATACAAAGGCTGGAGCAATCTGTTCCCCTTATTGAGAACAATATAAATAACAACACTTAGTGGACACTCAGCATCTGCAAGAAGACGTGCGGCTCACCTGGTTCTGGAAACTCTTGAGAACAGGTGCCACCATCTCCCGGACCTCCTGAGGAACAGAACAAAGTCCACTCAGCACATTCCAGCAGACGCTCCGTACCGGTTCAGGAATTAGATCAGGCCCAAAGAGAAACACCGCTCCATAAGAGAGAGGACTCATAGCTCCTTCTTCCCCACACGATGTTATACATGTTATCGACGTAATACAGCCTTAAATACATCGCATACAGAGTTACTAAAGATCCACAAGTCACGAGAAAAACAAGCACATAATTACAAACAAGCTTAATCTGTGCAGCACATGGTAATCTAGTATCCAATGCTATATATTACTTAATAAAGACTCGTTTGGCATAGCTAGCAAACGTTAGCTATTTAGCTAGCAAGAATATGCTAACTGTCAATCAATCAATGTTTATTTATAGCCCAATATCACAGATGTTACATTTGTCTCAGTGGACTTCACAGTCTGTACAGAATATCAGTACAGTACAGAGACTAGTGAATGGTAGCTAATGAACATCGCTATCTGCCTGTCTGTCTGTCTGTCTGTCTGTCTGTCTGTCTGTCTGTCTGTCTGCCTGTCTGTCTGTCTGTCTGTCTGTCTGTCTGTCTGTCTGTCTGTCTGTCTGTCTGTCTGCCTGTCTGCCTGTCTGTCTGTCTGTCTGTCTGCCTGTCTGTCTGTCTGTCTGTCTGTCTGTCTGTCTGTCTGCCTGTCTGTCTGACTGTCTGTCTGTCTGTCTGTCTGTCTGTCTGTCTGACTGCCTGTCTGTCTGTCTGTCTGTCTGTCTGTCTGCCTGTCTGTCTGTCTGTCTGTCTGTCTGTCTGCCTGTCTGCCTGTCTGTCTGTCTGTCTGTCTGTCTGTCTGTCTGTCTGTCTGTCTGTCTGTCTGTCTGCCTGTCTGCCTGTCTGTCTGTCTGTCTGTCTGTCTGTCTGTCTGCCTGTCTGCCTGTCTGTCTGTCTGTCTGTCTGTCTGTCTGTCTGTCTGCCTGTCTGTCTGACTGTCTGTCTGTCTGTCTGTCTGTCTGTCTGTCTGACTGCCTGTCTGCCTGTCTGTCTGCCTGTCTGTCTGTCTGTATATCTGTCTGTCTGTCTGTCTGTCTGTCTGTCTGTCTGCCTGTCTGTCTGTCTGTCTGTCTGTATATCTGTCTGTCTGTCTGTCTGTCTGTCTGTCTGTCTGTCTGTCTGTCTGTCTGTCTGACTGCCTGTCTGCCTGTCTGTATATCTGTCTGTCTGTCTGTCTGCCTGTCTGTCTGTCTGTCCGTCCGTCCGTCCGTCCGTCCGTCCGTCCGTCCGTCTGTCTGACTGTCTGTCTGTATATCTAGCTAGCCATCACCAAATTGGTGGCTCTACTACTGAAAATTTGAATTATTATTATTAGCACCCTGCCGTTAGACTTGAAGTGTCGACCTGTCTTCTGTTCAGGCCGTGCGAGTCAATATAAAATTGCAAATGCGTTTTTATTTTTAAGCTGACCGGCTGCTTTCATACAGCTCACAGCTCACAGCTCAAAACATCGCTGTCAGTTCTCACATATAGTTTTGAGGATTAAGTAATCACATATTGGTCATTTAAGTAGTCTGAAAAATAACTTAATAACTTAACATTTATATTTATTTGGCAGCAAATATAAGTTATTTGGGTAAAGTAATCAAATATCGGTAATTAGGAGAGTAATCTCTTGTCTGAACAAGTAGCAGTTCATTCAAAAGTTAAAAAAAACGTTCCCGTGGCAACTAAAGGTTGATAAAGCTGCCGTGCCAATAACTCTTTAAAGTCCCAACAGAAGCAACGCGTGGGGTGTCCCTGCACGGTGTCTCCTCTCGCCCTGCGCAGTGTGTGCAGTGGTTAAACCTACAGGGTTTGAGTGGGCATGTTTGAAAAGTGGAGCTTTCCAGTCGCTCGAGATCCAGCCTGCCTCAGGTAGGGGCTCTGCTGCCGTGGTGACAGCCTGATCCCGCCTCACACGCCTGTATCATACTGACGAGATTACAGCTTCGCACCGCAGACACACGCGCAGGCAAATATAAAAAACATTCTCTTTGACTCCGCCGGCGTACATGTCAATGGACGATCGTCTCAAAGAAATCATTCGTCTGTATCATTCATAGAAATAGCTTTTATGCGCTCGCTGAAATCCAGCTTAATTGGCATTTCTTCCCAAACAAAGGCAGGTTGAATAAGGTCTGGTCGCTTTGGGAACGTACTAGAAGAATAACTAGAAGATGAAATAAAAGCACGATAACGGACACACAGGAAACATAAGAAACACAGCTAAACATTCATTCACTTGCTTTTAATTCGTTTTTGATGTATCTGAATGCACCTGCCCATCGCCTGGTCAGGTTCGATGCTGCGTCTCACAGCGCACTGAGACGTGTGCCACACTGTAAAGCATTAACCCTTCACTGCACCCTGTATGCACGGGTTTGCTTTCACTCACTGCACGGAGGCTCAGTCACTGGTACATCTCTATATACAAAGCCATGTTAGGGAAACTTCCATCTTCCATCTGCTCCCTGATCTCACGGAGAAGTGTAAGTGGCTGCTGCCTGAGATCGCATGCTGTGGTTTTATTAAATGTCGCTAGGACTGTCTTGGGGAAGACAGCTTTGAGATGCAGCTCCTCTGTCTTGGAACAGTCTGCACATTAAATGGAAACTGAGCAATCTGGTGCCACGAAATGTTTTAAAGCTCGGTCGGATGCTACTCAATCGGAAGCTGTGGGTACCTGCTCCAGGGGCGCCGTAAGGGGGCCCGTGACTGACAGGGGCCCAAACTATTTTATAATATTAAGAAAAAAATGTTTAAGTAACCGATGTGATATCTTTTCACGGGGCCCAAAATCCCTGGCGGCGCCCCTGACCTGCTCTTGTGGATAGTTATGTAAATTGTAATCCCTGTAATGATGCTGTAAGATGTCCTTTTTGTTGTTCTGTTTATGTTTCATGTGGAACTACCTGAGCAGCTGTCCCTTGAAAAGAGAACGGGATTCACCTGGGTCAATAAAGGTTTGAAATGAAACTTGCTTTCTATTAATTCAATTATTTCCTGACTTCTTTATTTATTAATCCACATTGCTGTTGCCATATCGCATTACTCACGACACTCACTCTGATATCGGCCAAATGTAAATATTAATTATTGATAATAATTCATATTTATTTTAAAGTTAAAATGAAGATACAAAGGTTACTTCTTTTTTTATTTGCCATTGGTTGGACATGCACTGTAGTGTATACATGTATACAGAAATGAGTTTATAACAAGCAAATAACTTGAGATATTTTTACAATTAGTACTTTTAAAATGTATTGTTGGTGTCATGATAGTAGGGCACTTTGTTTACATGACACGGAAATAAAGAAAATCAATGAACCAATCAATCAGCCAATCAATCAATCAGCCAATCAATCAGCCAATCGATCAGCCAATCAATCAGCCAATCAATCAGCCAATCAATCAGCCAATCAATCAATCAGCCAGCCAATCAATCAGCCAATCAATCAGCCAATCAATCAGCCGATCAATCAGCCAATCAATCAATTAGTCAATATTGGCTAATGACATTTTTTTAAACGAGGACTAAAACATGCAAACCTTGTCTTTTTAAAACGCGAATTTGACTTTAACTAAAGTACTTTTCTAGAAGTCTGTAAGTAAACATTTAATCGTCCTCCTCATTAACATAAACACCTCTGACAGGTTAAAAATGTACTTCAATCTCTTCTGTGCGTATAACATGAACACGCTAAACACCTTCCTTCCCAGAGACACCTGAGAAAGTCGATATCACGTTCCAGACTGAGACGCTGACATCGTGTTTCTATGAACCTCCACATGAGCCTTGGAGTTCAGATGTGCTGAACCTTCTAGTTAATGCCTCTCTGCAGCCAGAAGCTGACGTCCCAGCATGTACATATTAACTGGGGGGGGGGGGGGGGGGCGACCCTGACTTCTCCACGCAGACATACAGCAGAGATACACAACGCCTCCATGCGGGGCTGGAGCGGCCCACTGACTCAGCGTCTGAAGTGAAGATGAGGAGCGAAAGGGTGTTCAGGTGGACTTTAATTTCACGATGAGTATTTTTTTTAATCAAAACATCATGATTTACAAGTTCCTCACATGCTTGTTGTGTCAGGATCCTGATTAGTAAAGTTATTTCAGCTCTCGAATCAATGCAGGGAAGGAGAGGTGTAATATTTCTCTTCAAAATGCAGTAAAAAGGACAGAGAGAAATCGTACATCAAGCATTTGTACTTAAGTATAGTACTCTGTCACATGACTGTGAGTGTAATGTTTACAGAGTACCTCAAAGCTGTGTACTTAAGAGGTGTACTTGAGTAAATGTACTTAGCAACAGTCCACACCTTAGTGTCTATGCAGATGTGATCAAATCGATGAGTAATCCCTGCATAAAGGTTTATGAAAGTGAAAATAGTAAAACATCTACATGTAGTTCTTCACGTTTAGTGCGTAAAAAGTTTAATTTGTAAGTGGAAGTATCAAGTGGTGCAGAGAGAAAATACCTAAGTAGTGTCCAAGTACTCCAAAGTGTGTACTTTAGTACAGTACTAAGTAACAGCCACACCGTGTTTAGTAACAGGTGGACTACAACCAAACATCCTCATGTGCACGGCTGTGGTGTGTGTGTGTTATTGTGTAACTACTAAACTGTCAAATACATTTAGTGGAGTAAAACGTCGAATATTTTCCTTTACATTTGAATGGAGTAACTTCTATATACACTTTATACTTATTCTCCATTCAAATGTAAAGGAAAATATTCAACTTTTTACACACAAATAAAGTGTCACACAAAAGAGTTACCTAAAGTGTGTTACTTTAATACGTATAGTCACTGAGTGGTATACCAGGCTGCAGATATTGAAAATAGATAAACAGAACCCTGTATGAAGGTATAAAGTACAATATTTCTCTTTGAAATGAAGTAAAGTAGAAAGAGATATAGTACTTCAGAGTACACACTTGGTCCCAAGTGCCGCCTGTATATGAACTAATGCAGACAACAGAGATAATGTATGAAGGTTCGTGCGGGGGCTCGAGCATCGACTCAGTCCCTGCTGAAGTGGAGATGAGGAACAAACAACACGTGGATGTGTGTGTGTGTGTGTGTGTGTGTGTGTGTGTGTGTGTGTGACTGTGTGAGGGGGGGTGTTCAGACTCACCTCAGGGACATTTCTCTTGAACTCCCTGCTCAGCTCCAGCAGGTTTTTGTGGGAATGTTCGCTCTCCTCTTGTCGACCGGCGAGTTCAGACGCCACCGAGTTTAGCTCCCTCTGAAAACACACCGAACAGAGAGGAGGGGTGAGACAGGAGGGAGAGAGAGGGGGAGAGAGAGACGCCTGCCAAGCGCTCATCCAGTAAAGCTTTAGAGTGTACATAAATAAAAACACACTGCTGAATATTAACAATGTAATCCTTCATGATCTCGCAGCGGTAATACTTACAGCTCGCCCTGGCCCATAAATAATTAAGCCAAAATAAATCCAATGCCTACAGTAGCAGAAGGCCTTTTAGATAATCAGTATTTGAAATAATCAATACGCTTACAACAGCTATGGAGGGGGAGAGGGAGGAGGCGGAGTCACGTGTGGAGACCCGATAGCCTGACACACAGCCTTGCAAACAAATAGAGCTTCCTCGTGAAATGAAAGGCTGCTTTTGACACAAAAACGCTTCGATTTCGAGTCGATTTTTCCAGCAATCTTTACATCGATCGTCTCACAGGTTTTCAATAAAGCTTTGCCGAGATCCACAGCCTCGTTAACGCACACGTTGCTACGAGAGACGGGTTCTCTGTGCAGAAAGCGCCTTCATCAGAAACCTTGCATTCATGCAGCTCCACCACATGCCATCCGCAGGTCCGATAATATCGATCCGCCATCCAATTCCCGGCTCTTTCAGCAAACAGAACAAAACACACACACACACACACACACACACACACACACACACACACACACACACACACACACACACACACACACACACACACACACACACACACACACACACACACACACACACACACACACCTCCTCTCCGTCCTCACTGTGCTGCTCAGTATCGTTCTCCTGCTATGGAACAGAAAGTGGAGAAACGGGGGGGTTCAATTACCACGGAGAATTTTATATATGACGCCGGGAAATTAAATTGTTTTAATTAATCTGCCGTCTTACTTAAAGGCAATTTAATAAATCATCACACCAGGAGAGGGAAGACATCGGAAAGGTGAAACTCTGTAAAGGCGTGGGACTCGTGGGAGGATGGCAGCGCGTCGGACAGGAAGTACAACGGTAATTGGAAGGGCCTCCGGTTCAAGTCCCAGGATTGACAAAGTCGGAAAGTGGATACAAAGTAGGATTGACTTCAGTCTCTTAACACATGCTCCATTCATTCGTTGACTTTGTATGAAAAGTACAGTAGCTGACGTGCCAACGCGCAACAACGACCCAAAAAACGTTCTATTAGGAGAAACATTCGGTAGTTTAAAAAACAATGCAAATGTGCCGAAACACTTCCAAGTTCCAAATCTGAATCAGAATCAGAATCCCTTTATTTAAAGAGCGGAAACTTATTTGTTGCGGCAACTAAAGAGCCAGAGATAGCTTAATATTAATTAGTATACTTAATACTAAAAGATAAAAATAGAAATTACACAATTTACAAGATACACGTCCAGTAGCAGTAACGGTTTAGCGATATAGCAGCCAGGTGGAAGTATAACAGGTGGAAGTATCTATTGCAAAGATATTTACGGTAAATATATATTGACATAAGTAGTATGGCACAACAGGAGTGTTATGGCCATGGTGGTTGAAAAGATTAGGAACCAGGGGACACTAAAGAGTGACGCACACAGCTGGGAGACCAGGGGACACTAAAGAGTGACGCACACAGCTGAGAGACCAGGGGACACTAAAGAGTGACGCACACAGCTGGGAGACCAGGGGACACTAAAGAGTGACGCACACAGCTGGGAGACCAGGGGACACTAAAGAGTGACGCACACAATTGGGAGACAAGGGGACACTTAAGAGTGACGCACACAGCTAGGTCTGATGTCACTGCAGATCTGCTGTAAGCTAGCTAGCTAACGTAGCTAACCGAGTCATTTCAGAAACACTTCCAGTCATAAGACACACTAACCCAGACGGAGACAGTTGTCCGGCGTTATGACTTGCGTGTGTGTTGGTAGGTGTGTGTGTTCACATCGTTCTGAGGCGGCAGCGTGTTGCTACCAATGGAAACGTTTTGACCCGCCGAAGTGCGTTTGCACCCGTCGCCCAGCGCAGACACACAAGGGTTAGGGTTAGGAGCATTTGATCAGACACACACACAGATGCTAACTGCTCTGCATCTGTGTGGGCATTGTGTTTTATGATACGCATTCAAAGTCTTCCTGAATGTGTTGATTTGTGTGAGAAATGCCAAGTCCCAAAATAATTCACTTATAAAGGTGTCGTTCACAAATACATTTCCTTTGAGTAGAAGAAATAGATCCATATGCAAATTCCTCTGCATGTGTTTTTACACAAGTCATGGGACAAGACACTACATACTGATATACACCTGAACATCAGCAGGAGAGGACTCTTTAAAGTAGAGACACTACATACTGATATACACCTGAACATCAGCAGGAGAGGACTCTTTAAAGTAGAGACACTACATACTGATATACACCTGAACATCAGCAGGAGAGGACTCTTTAAAGTAGAGACACTACATACTGATATACACCTGAACATCAGCAGGAGAGGACTCTTTAAAGTAGAGACACTACATACTGATATACACCTGAACATCAGCAGGAGAGGACTCTTTAAAGTAGAGACACTACATACTGATATACACCTGAACATCAGCAGGAGAGGACTCTTTAAAGTAGAGACACTACATACTGATATACACCTGAACATCAGCAGGAGAGGACTCTTTAAAGTAGAGACACTACATACTGATATACACCTGAACATCAGCAGGAGAGGACTCTTTAAAGTAGAGACACTACATACTGATATACACCTAAACATCAGCAGGAGAGGACTCTTTAAAGTAGATACACTACATACTGATATACACCTGAAGATCAGCAGGAGAGGACTCTTTAAAGTAGAGACACTACATACTGATATACACCTGAACATCAGCTGGAGAGGACTCTTTAAAGTAGAGACACTACATACTGATATACACCTGAACATCAGCTGGAGAGGACTCTTTAAAGTAGAGACACTACATACTGATATACACCTGAACATCAGCTGGAGAGGACTCTTTAAAGTAGAGACACTACATACTGATATACACCTGAACATCATCAGGAGAGGACTCTTTAAAGTAGAGACACTACATACTGATATACACCTGAAGATCAGCAGGAGAGGACTCTTTAAAGTAGAGACACTACATACTGATATACACCTGAACATCAGCTGGAGAGGACTCTTTAAAGTAGAGACACTACATACTGATATACACCTGAACATCAGCAGGAGAGGACTCTTTAAAGTAGAGACACTACATACTGATATACACCTGAACATCAGCTGGAGAGGACTCTTTAAAGTAGAGACACTACATACTGATATACACCTGAAGATCAGCAGGAGAGGACTCTTTAAAGTAGAGACACTACATACTGATATACACCTGAACATCAGCAGGAGAGGACTCTTTAAAGTAGAGACACTACATACTGATACACACCTGAACATCAGCAGGAGAGGACTCTTTAAAGTAGAGACACTACATACTGATATACACCTGAACATCAGCAGGAGAGGACTCTTTAAAGTAGAGACACTCCATACTGATAAACACCTGAATATCAGCAGGAGAGAACTCTTTAAAGTAGAGACACTACATACTGATATACACCTGAACATCAGCAGGAGAGGACTCTTTAAAGTAGAGACACTACATACTGATATACACCTGAACATCAGCAGGAGAGGACTCTTTAAAGTAGAGACACTACATACTGATATACACCTGAACATCAGCAGGAGAGGACTCTTTAAAGTAGAGACACTACATACTGATATACACCTAAACATCAGCAGGAGAGGACTCTTTAAAGTAGATACACTACATACTGATATACACCTGAAGATCAGCAGGAGAGGACTCTTTAAAGTAGAGACACTACATACTGATAAACACCTGAATATCAGCAGGAGAGGACTCTTTAAAGTAGAGACACTACATACTGATATACACCTGAACATCAGCAGGAGAGGACTCTTTAAAGTAGAGACACTACATACTGATATACACCTGAACATCAGCAGGAGAGGACTCTTTAAAGTAGAGACACTACATACTGATATACACCTGAGCATCAGCAGGAGAGGACTCTTTAAAGTAGAGACACTACATACTGATATACACCTGAACATCAGCAGGAGAGGACTCTTTAAAGTAGAGACACTACAAACTGATATACACCTGAACATCAGCTGGAGAGAACTCTTTAAAGTAGAGACACTACATACTGATATACACCTGCACATCAGCAGGAGAGGACTCTTTAAAGTAGAGACACTACATACTGATATACACCTAAACATCAGCAGGAGAGGACTCTTTAAAGTAGAGACACTACATACTGATATACACCTGAAGATCAGCAGGAGAGGACTCTTTAAAGTAGAGACACTACATACTGATATACACCTGAAGATCAGCAGGAGAGGACTCTTTAAAGTAGAGACACTACATACTGATACACACCTGAACATCAGCAGGAGAGGACTCTTTAAAGTAGAGACACTACATACTGATATACACCTGAAGATCAGCAGGAGAGGACTCTTTAAAGTAGAGACACTACATACTGATACACACCTGAACATCAGCAGGAGAGGACTCTTTAAAGTAGAGACACTACATACTGATACACACCTGAACATCAGCAGGAGAGGACTCTTTAAAGTAGAGACACTACATACTGATATACACCTGAATATCAGCAGGAGAGGACTCTTTAAAGTAGAGACGCTACATACTGATATACACCTGAACATCAGCAGGAGAGGACTCTTTAAAGTAGAGAGATATTAGGGCCCCTTAAACTACTCAAATTACTAGAAGAAGTGTAAAAATAAATGTTGAATTCAAAAGTGTAGCAGAAAGAGACACTGACTTGAGATTAGTAAAACGTTTCAAAAAGTAAATAGTGCCCTCTTGCTCACATGAAGTACACACCAACCCGACTAAAGAAATATAGCACTGGTGGTTTTATTAGCTAAAACACAAAAGATGTCATCGGAAACGACTACATCGCTATGCAAATCTGAATGTTGCAAAAGACCCACTCGTTAGGGGCAATGTTAGGGATACACTTGGTTTCGGGAACATGTGGTTCCTTGTAATCACACTGTCACCGTGGCGACGCAGGATAAGGCGACAGCACTGTATAAACTCCAGTTAGTCCTCACAGTCCATCTGGGATGAGCCTTCCTGCAGATTAGAGAGCCAGCCAACCTCCGCCAGATTCGAATGGCCTCAGACCGGCTAATCTCGCCAAGAGAAAATTCCTCTCGAAGTGACTTTGAGTGGATTCAGTATAAGTACTTAAGATATAACGGGGTGGTGATTCTACCAAGTGCTTCAGAGCCGCAAATGTTTTTATTGCCGCTCAGCTGATGAGAATGGTGAATACTCTAAACTGTGCTGCCATAATGGCATGGTTATTTTGAACGCACCCCCACAGTTTCACAGCCTATTGGGAGGGCGGGGAGCGGGGCAGCAAACCCATCAAGAGGAAGCTCGTCTTCGTGGGGAGAAGTGAAGCAGAACACACTGTTTGCTACTCCGCTTGTCTCGCTCAGATTGATGATGGGAGGAACTGTTTCCAAACGCTATCTGGGGAGACAAAAGATACCGAAGACGATGTTTCCCCTGCCTCCTAATCAGACGTGATCCATTTCAACCTATAACAACCAGGGCACCTTTGAGATCCCCGATAAAATCCACTCATCTGCCTCCATTATGCCGAGCTCCCATCCTTCATGGAATCATTTGCATGTCTTTAAAAAAAAAAAAAAGACCGCTGTAATCATTTGACAAAAAAAAAAGGGGACGATTGGGACCGAATTTTCAGTGTTTGGCAGTCGGGTCAATACGGAGCTGCTGTCATTAAGCCTCTGCCAGTCACACATCCAGCTGTAATGGATGAGTTTCCCCCGGGGGAGGGAGGGTCTGTCACCGGGCTGGAGGGACGGGGAAAGAGGGATTTTCAGCGTGAACGCGTGCTCGAGTCAATCTGGAAAGCAATTGGTGACTTCTGACTCAAAAAGCAAAGAGCAAGGAACAAGAAGCTTATTGGTTTCAACAGGACGGACCTGCAGCCGATTGGCAGTCTGTAAACGGAGCTCGATGAACTGCTGGGGATAGAGAAGCACTGAAGACATGTTGGGGTTTCTGACACGGGGCAGCAGTGGACTTTATCCGCGTTATGGGGCAGCCTCACGTGAACTGACAGGATAATATTTATGCTGCATTAAGAGGTCTCAGGTTTATGCAAGTGTGTGGCAGCGCAGACTGCAGGGAGCGGTCCCTTCAGACGCTGTGGGGTGAACAGGAAAAATGGAGGCAACAAAGCAGGGGATCACGACATATGCTTTTGCTTCATTAAAAAAAAAACAGAGGTTATGTGTGTTGTAGGGATATTATGGGGATGTGGCTTTCATTCACAAAAAGTCACTATCTTTTTATTTTATTATAATGTATTATTAGTTTTAGTTTTTATATTCAATCAATATTCCACAATTATTTTATTAATTATATGTTTTGTCAGTTATTTTTATTTTTTGTATTGATTTATTATTATTATTATTTTGTATACATTTATTATTATTTCAATTTTTTATATTCAATTATTATTATTTTATTATTATTATTATTATTATTTTTGTCTATTTTATATGAATTTAATATCATTTTTTAATATTCATTTATCATTATTTTTATATTATTATTATTATTATTATTATTATTAATTTTACCGTCAATTATTATTGCATTATTTTATATCATTATTTTTGTCTATTTTATATGAATTTAATATCAGTTTTTATATTCATTTATCATTATTTTTATATTATTATTATTTATTATTATTATTAATTTAACCGTCAATTATTATTGCATTATTTTATATCATTATTTTGGTATATTTTATATTAATTTCGTACCATTTTTAATATAAATGTGTTATTTATTTTTTAATATTGGTTTATCAATATTTTTTGTTTTCATATTAATGTATTATTTGTTGTAGTTTTTTTAATTAATTAATTATTATTAGTTTCTATTGTAACATCTTATTGTGTCTTATCTCTGTCTTGTTTTTACTTTCGAGGTAATCTGTTTACTTTTTGATAATTTATTGAATTTTTCTCGAGCTAATTCAACCTGGAAAACATATGTCACGGTGCACAGGATGTTCTAACCTCTGCCTCCAATTGAATGTTATCTTATTTTCTGTTTGTCTCGTCTTGTGTGCCAAATAGTTAAAGCACTTCAAGCACTTTACAGATAAAGCTTCATTTTTTTCCTTCATCACAAAAATGCAGATATCTATAGAAACAATCAGTCCGAGTGTTTCAGGGAGGCACCCTAACGTATTGTGCGGGTAGATTTCACATGGATTCATTAAAGCTAGCTCTTTTTGATTACATCTGTAGCGCTAAGCTATTTTCTGGCCTTTCACAAAGAAAGCCCGCGATGGAAAATGTTGACAACTGGCGGAGGAGAAAGAGAAACCTACCAAGGTACTGCAATGAGAAATCCCTATTGTGTGCAGTGGGCTCGGGCAGCACACATTAAAGAGGGAGAACAGGCGCGGAGGAGGAGTGGGGAAAATGCAGATGGGGTATTATTTTTCTTTTTGTATCCCATCTAATTGCAATCATAGGCAGATGTCTGAACGTGTGACAGCATCAGCAGAATTGCTGCTGAGAGCACAGAATCTTTGTCTAAAAATAATCAGACATTCTGCGGCTGCTGTTTGTTATAATGGTAATCGATGCTGGAGGCTTTGAATTCCATCAATGTATAGATCCACTCTGTTCTGCCTGGTGACTGTACTGCCTCACAACCCCCACCTCACACACACACACACACACACACACACACACACACACACACACACACACACACACACACACACACACACACACACACACACACACACACACACACACACACACACACACACACACACACACACACACACACACACACTTGCACGCGAGGCCTAGCACAAAAGAGCGTCCGACATCCCGGGCTGCAGCACAGAGACCAGCTTCGTGTGATTAAGATAAGTCTCATTTCCTTTCATACATTCCTTCTCCTTTCCTTTCATTCTTTCCTTGTCGCCTCCCGTTCTCCGTCGGGCACGAGACCGCCTCAGATTAGCCTTGCATCTCAGACGCTGCATTCGAAAGGGAGGAGGGGGGGGGGGGGGTGATCAATAAATCAAATCACCACAATCAATGGCCCAATCACTGCAGACTAGTCTGGCCTCAACACACACACACACACACACACACACACACACAACACACACACACACACACACACACACACACACACACACTCACTCACTCACTCACTCACTCACTGAGGGAGGAGGGAGATGTTTTGTAGAGGGGGTGCACATCGACGTCTGTCCATGTGAAAGATCCAAAATCAACTGTTATCTGGCCTGAATATCAGTTAAGGCAGAAAGC